>NW_015166445.1:50658-56291 GCF_001447785.1 Gekko japonicus | reverse complement strand
CGACAATCAATCAAAGTGAAAGTGGCATGCAATGTAGAGGGGGATTTCTGTTCCAGCGTGGGTTTGGTAAAACAGCTGAGTGAATGCTAGATGCAGAATGGCCTAAGTGTGTATAGGTGCTATCACCTTGAATGGGATGCCTCTCTTTGCCTTAACATGGGAGCTGCCCTCTGACCCCTCCTCTCTGCCTTTGTCCTCTCGCTGTGGCCAGGTCAACATTTTTAAGGACTGATCACAGCTGGATATCTGCACTGAAAAGGGTCTATGCCCAATTTGAAATGGTGTGAGCTTTTTGAGCAGGATAAGTTTACTTTTCAGCCCTTTTAAAAAAAAATTCAGAAGCATCACTACTGATAAAAAGTTCTGGAGAACTCAAAAGTTATCCACACTCTTTTATTTATTTAGATATTTATGTTCTGCTTTTCTCCCCAATGGGGACCCAAAGTGACTTGCAACATCATTCTCCATTTAATCCTTACAAGAACCCTGTGAAGTCTAGGGCTGCCAGCTCCAGGTTGGGAAATACCTGGAGATTTTCGGGGCGAAGGCTGAGGTGGGCAGGGTTTAGGAGGCTGAGACTTCATGTGCCACAGACTTGAAGCACAAATCTATTGGGGCAACAGACTCCACCTTCCAAAGTGTCCATTTTCTCCAGGCAAACTGATCTTTATCGCCTGGAGATGAATCGTAAAAGCAGGACATCTCCAGCCGTCACCTGGAAGCTGGCAACCCCTAGTGACGTTGGTTAAGCTGAGAGGCAATGGCTGCTGCCCCAAGTTAGCTTCCATGGCCACATGGGGTGTTTGAACCTGTCTCTCCCGGATCCTAATCTGATGCTGTAACCACTACACCACTCTGGCTGGTTTTGTGACATGATGGCTGGCCTCATTAAGAAGCAGGGCTCTTTTTGTAGAAAAAGCCCAGCAGGAACTCATTAGCATAATAGGCCACACCCAACAGCAAAACTCATTAGCACATTAGGCCACACCCCCATTTTACCAGAAGTGTGGTCATCCAGCCACACCCACCTTTCCCTTCTTATTCTGTTTACCTTGTTTGTTGTCAAAACCCAGGGCCTTTTCTTGTAGCAGGAACGCCTTTGCATGTAAGGCCACACACCCATGATGTAGCCAATCCTAATGAGTTTCTGCTATTGGGTGTGGCCTATTATGCTAATGAGTTCCTGCTGGGCGTGGCCAACTCAGGACCCAGCCGGTACTCTGTTCCTGTGCGTTCCTGCCCAAAAATAGCCCTGTTAAGAAGTATTACCCTTTTTCACTTTGGATGGCCAAGAATGCAGCCAGCTTTCCAAGCAAACCCTGCTGTGCCTATCTCTCCAATAACAGCCCTGACAGTTCCACAGATACACAATGCAAGCCTGTTGCCAGACACCCAACTTCCTGCTGTGACATCTACAGGGCCAGTGTGGCGTACCGGTTAAAGTGCTGGCCTAGGATCTGGGAGACTCAAATGTGGCATTTGCTGCCAGAGGATGTAGTGATGGCCACAGGAATAAACAGCTTTAAAAGGGGATTAGATAGACTCATGGAGGACAAATCTATCAATGGCTACTAGGCATGTTGCCTGAGGGGGAACCTCCACATTCAGAGAAAACTGAACCTCTGAATCCCTGAGCCAGGAGGCAACAGCAGGGGAAGGCCTCAGCCTCTCTGTCCTGTTGTTGGCTGTCCAGAGGAACTGGTTGGCCACTGTGTGAGACAAGATGCTGGACTAGATGGATCGTTGGTCTGATCCAGCAGGGCTCTTCTGATGTTTTTATGAATCTCCACTCTGCTACGGAAGCTCACTGGGTGACCTTGGGCCAATCACATACTCTCAGCAACCAAGGTTGTTGTGAGGGTAAAAATGAAGGAGAGGAGAAGAATGTCGGCCACTTTGGATCCCCGGGGGTGGGGGAGAAAGGCTAGGTACAAATGAAGAAAATAAATAAATATGCACAGATGTCACCGTCCCTCCAATCAGAAATGAGAGGAAGACAGGACCGAAAGGGAACAGCAACATATCATTAGCCCCTTCCTTCCACGCTCCTCCTCTGAAAAGCCTTCAGCATCGTCCTTCACACCAGTATTCAGAAACATCCCTGCAGTGACGAAAATAATCATCTTGCAAACAACCTCAAATGAGCTCTAATTGCCCGGAAAGCTGCATTACAGCTGGGAACCAGGGAAAGCAGCAAGGCATGTGACTGTCATGGCGCTTCTCTGATTATAAGGCACCTTTGGGGTCAGGAAGGAGGAGAAAAGAAATAGAAGCCTGTTTTTTAAGGCCCTTTGGTGTGGCCCCCCTAGTGGCGCTTTCTGTATGGAGCCAGCTGGAGCGCTCCACTTGCCCGCTGTGAGAAAGAGGGGTGTCTCCGTTGTCCAATGGGAAAGGGAAAAGAAACTATTGATTATGTAGTAAATGTGGCATGCATTGCTATGGAACCCAGCTGGCGGAACTCCCTTTACGAAGGATTGTCTTTTTATAGGTCACTGGTGTCATTTTGGGCCAAAGAGCTACATCAGAGCATCTCTGGCCTGTAATATCTGGCCAGCACAGGAACAGGGAATGCAAGCGGAAGGAAGGAACACTTAGATTATAACCATCTATGTAAAGAAGGAGGGGCCTTCCTTCCTTCCTTCCTTCCTTCCTTCCTTCCTTCCTTCCTTCCTTCCTTCCTTCCTTCCGTCCGTCCGTCCGTCCTTCCGTCAAGTCACAGCTAACTTAATGGGGTTTTCAAGGCAAGAGATGTTCAGAGCCAGTTGGTTTGCCATTGCCTGCCTCCATATCATGACCCTGAACTTCCCTGGTGGTCTCCTGTGCAAGGACCAACCAGGGCCACCCCTTCTAAGCTTCCCAGATCTGACAGGATGAAGCTAGCCTGGGCTTTCCAGGGCGGGGTGATACATTGCCAGTGAATTATTATTGGGTACCAGCAGATGCCCTATCATGATCTGGAAATAAATAGGTTAAGGTTGATGTAACAGATTTAGGAGTAGCCAGGCATCAGGACTACGACCCTCAGTTTTCAGAGCATGTTGTTGGCAGCGTCTCATGACCCTTATTTCCTTCTGGGCCAGATTTCAGGTCTTTCTTCTGAGGGGTGAGCACTACACATTCCAGCACAATTTGTTATCTATTTATTTATTTACATTGTTTATAGTCCGCCTTTCTCACTGGGATTCAAGGCGGATTACCTTGTCCATCCAAGTGAGTCCATCCAACAAACAAGGCAATGGGGCTTGGGTTGCAGAACCAACTAGAAGCCTACAAACAGAACTGAAGCAAAGCAGAAGTGTTGACATGACACATTAAATGATGTAAAATTCAATTGTGGGATCCTAATTTCAGCAAGCTATGTGCACTCCCTGGAGAAGACCCTGATGCTGGGAAAGATTGAAGGTCAAAGAAGACGGGGACGGCAAAGGATGAGATGGTTAGACAGTGTCATAGATGCAACGAACATGAAATTGAGACAACTTCAGAGGATGGCGGAAGACAGGAAGGCCTGGCGTGATCTGGTTCATGGGGTCGCGAAGAGTCGGACTCGACTGTGCGACTGAACAACAACAACAAAAATGCATAATAGTACAGACCACAGTCCTTAACCGTTTGTCCAAGTAACTTTGTGAATCATTCTGTACTGGGCTACCCTATTGCCTGCGTAGAGAAGCTGTTTTGTATGCGGACCGCCACCAGGGATCCGCAGCGAATGCAGGCACTTGGTCCTCAAACACAAAGGGGACCTAGGAACCTAGTCCACCTCGAGTCCACCAATAGCACCCTTGGCGGGAAATTCAAACCCTCCTATGGGGACATAGGTGTGCCGGGTGAAGTGTATATAGTTGGCCTTGCAGCGCCGTTTTCTTTGTCTTGTTGTGAAGTACAATAAACGGGTCTGAACGCATGTCGTAGTCCGAGTCCTCCATGTGTCGAACCCAGTACTTTTCAGAGGCCCTCGTGAATAATTCAGGTTTGCATAGTTTGCCGAAAGCCGAGAGCGTGAGAGCCTTCCTGATTTCCTCAAGCAGGCCATTCCACAAGGTGGGAGCCACGTTGGAGAAGGCACATGTACAGGCAGTTGTCGATTTTGCCCATTTGCAGGTTGGTACATGCAGAAGGGCCTGGAGTTTCAAAGAAAGTTTAATGCTATATCTCTACAGAGCTGGCGGCACTTAGCTGCCCTAAGTTAGATAAAAAAAATTGCCCTAGACTTTTGTAGCTTTTTGATCCCTAAAAGAATAAATTGGCTAGTTATTACAGCAGCCAATCTAAAGATACTCGGCAATCTTCAGTGTGTGACAAAAAGCCACCTGTGCATGAGCAGTCTGAAAACTGACAAGAGTTCAGAACAGTAACACATCTGCAGATGAACATCTTGGGCTATTTTAACTGCCAGCTTCTGGAAAAACAGATGGCTCCAGGTTAGATGTGAGCTGTGAGCTCAGTGGATATGGAGAGAGGAAAAGTGTGAGAACCTCCTCTGGTATCTTTGTGATCGATTAGATGCAATTATGAATAGAGGCAAAATGCTTCGCTGAATCTAATAGTACTGCCCCCAGGTTGGATGACAAAAGTCACACAATGGGGCCACTCACAAACAAAGCCAAGGGTCTCTCTACCGACTTGGTAGATCTCAGATATGCAAGGGGGGAAGCTTTGATTAGTTTACAAAAAAAAGAAAAGAACAACCTACTACAGCAAACTAAGAGAACACAGTTTTAAGTGTCTGTCACACCATCTGGGTTGGATGGGGCCAAGACAACCTCCAGAGTCCCTCTTGGAGGCATTGACAGGCCTCATATTAGAGACAGGAAGAGGTTAACAGCACCCTATGTCTCCCTTCACTCTTGCTACTGCCCTCCCCTGTAGCCAGTTAGCTAGCAAGGGGGCTAACCTATTCTCCCAGGCCTGAGTCCCTGACCCTTATGAGGTAGACTCCCTGGGGTATGCCCACCCCTTCCTCTTCCTGCTTCCCTAAAGTTTGCCCCAACCTCCTCAGTTGATTGGCAGGGGCTATTTTTAATCAGATGTGACTGGCCCCAGCTGGTCTCCAGCCTCACCCTCACCCTCTTTAAAGGGATGCCCTGCCTCCCCTCAGTAGGGTTGCCAGCCTCCAGGTGGGGCCTGGGGATCTCCTGCTTTTACAACTGATCTCCAGCTGGCAGAGATCAACTCCCCTGGAGAAAATGGCTGCTTTGAAGGGGGGACTCTGTGGCATTGTGCCATCCTGAGGCCCCACCCCTCCCCAAACCCCACCCTCTCCTGGATCCACCCCCAGGTATTTTCCAACCCAGACCTGGCAACCCTACCCTCCAGCCAGCTGGTGCTGGTTACATTAAGGCTCAGGGTCACTCCACGTGGTGACTGTTCATCTCTTACCTGACACCCCCCCCACACTGGGTTGAGTGTGCTGCTAGCCTTTTGAGCAGGCTCAGCGTCCATGATCCTACCACCTGGAGGGCAGTCAGTCTGCCTTGCTGTGCTGACCAACAGAGATGGGGCCAGGGGTCGTTTCGTAGAAAAAGAGCTAGGGGAACTCATTAGCATATGCCACACCCCCTGACATCACCGGAAGTGTGTCATAAGGCCACACCCCCTGACATCACTGGAAGTGTGTCATAAGGCCACAC
>NW_015166445.1:27356-50522 GCF_001447785.1 Gekko japonicus | reverse complement strand
GGCTTCGTCATGTGCCCCACCCCCCGTACCTCACCCGGGGGAACTGCGATCCCCCACGATCCCCCCCGAAATGACCTCTGGATGGGGCCAAATTCTGCTGTATGAAGGCCATTGCCAGGCAGGCTGCTCCAGCTGGCCCTCTCCTCTTCACCTCGGCTAAGTACGACTGAGGCTACATTTGGACAGCAGCCTGATGAGAACTACATATGCCCCAGAAAGCACAGAATGTTGAGAAACAGTAAGAAGAAAAATCAGCTTTCTAGCTCAGCTGCAAGCTGGCAGCAGAACAGCAACAAAATCACAATAGAGTCAATAGTTGCTTCATGGGACCATTTGAGGATGCAACTGCAGTGCCTGTGGGTGAGGGGGTGTACGGTTTCTTTTCCCCACATGTTGGTAAGTGTCTGGGAGTCACAAAACCCCAGGTGCACATGTGATACAAAACCCTCATCTTATTCCCCAACAAATACGAGGACTTTGTAATGGGCAGATGGAGCCTCAGATCGCAGGAGGTACATAAGAAGAGCCCTGCTGGAACAGACCAATGGTCCATCTAGTCCAGTATCCTGTCTCACAGTGGCCAACCACTTTCTCTGGAGGTCCAACAACAGGGCACAGAGGCCACAGCCTTCCCCTGATGTTTCCTTCTGGCACTGGGATTCAGAGGTTGACTGCCTCTGAATATGGAAGTTCCCTTTAGTCACCAGGGCTAATAGCCACTGGTATCCCCCATGACTCTGTCTAGGCTGGGGTTTCCAAATTCGTTCCCCGCTTCTATAAATATGTGTGGGTCCCAAGCTGAGTTAGAGTCTTGGTCCAATTAGCCAACTACTCTCTCCTTCACCTAACAACAGCTTTCCAGTCCCAAACCTGTCATAATCTTGCAACCTGAGATCTTTCAACTGTTTATGTCAAAAGATGAACTCAGGATCCTCCTAAGCAAAGCATGAACTCTGCTGCTGAGATGTGGTTCTCCCGCTCCCTAAAAGAGTTGTTATTTAGTATCAAACTGCAACTGACTTGCACAGTTCTTCTGGGTCACATGTATTTTGTAGCACTTACCTGCAGGCTAACATAGACAGCAGCATTAGAGGTCCAGTAGGGATGCCCCACAAACAAAGATTATCCTGAGGTTCCTCTTTCATATTGTGCATGCACTCTAGATGCTCAGGTAGAACCAAAATCTTGGTTGGCCCCTTGGGTCTCCAGGAAAGAAGCAGCAGCAGAAACAGCTGAAACAGCAGGAGGAGGAGGAGGAGGAGAGTTGGATTTATATCCCGCCTTTCACTTGGAGTTTCAGAGCAACTTACAGTCTCCTCCCCTTCCTCTCCCCACAAGAGACACCCTGTGAGGTAAGTGGGGCTGAGAGAGCTCTGAGATAACAGCTTTTGAGAGAACAGCTCTGAGAGAACTGTGACGGACCCATGGTCATCCATCGGGCTGCATGTGGAAGAGTGGGGAATCAAACCCGGTTCTCCAGATTAGTGTCCGCTGCTCTTAGCCACTACACCAAACCACTACACAAGCCCCCAGAATGCTATATCCCTTCTCTGTCCCTCTTGGCAGGCCAGCACAGGAATTCCTTTCCTGGCATTTTTTGTTTTCCTCCTATGCTTGAAAATGGTAGACCACGGATTTCCAAAGAGCAACCATGATAACATCTAGGAATTCCAAGTCCCCCCAGGGGGCAGGGAAACCCCCACCCCAGAGGCCCATTCCCCACCGCCACCAGATCGGTCCCGGGGGTGGGGGACTCCACCCCAATGTGCACGTCACCTGGAAGTGACGTGGGCACGCTGGGGGCGGGGCCATGGCCATACAAGGGAAAACTCTATGGTTTTCCCTTGTATGGCCGTGGCCCCACCCCCAGCGTGCCTGGCGTCCTCCCGTCACTTCCGGGTGACATGTGTGTGGCGCTCGCACACACAAGACGTCAGCCGGGAGCCCCCCCGCTCCCGGCGAAGATAGACTTGGCAACCCTAATAACAACTCATTATTCACAGCACACCTTGCCATGACGCAATTGCACAGATTTCCTGACCTGGATAGCCCAGGCTAGCCTCTTCAGATTTTGGAAGCTAAGCAGGGTCAGCCTTGGTTAGTATTTGGATGGGAGACAACCAGAGAAGTCCAGAGTCACTATGCAGAGACCAGCAATGGTATAGCACCTCCATTAGTCTCTCGCCTTGAAAAACCTAAAGTGTCACCAGAAGTCAGCAGCGACTTGACGGCAGTTTACACACACACACACACATATGTGATTTAGGAGGGGGAAAATGCTTACCTACTAGATCCAGCTTACCCATCTTATCTCTTTCCTGGATCCTTATAACATGCTTCTTGCTAATCTTTCTGAGTGCCTGCTTATGTCCATCAAAGAGCAGCTGCCTCCCTTGAAGAGATTTCCAAACAGTCTAACTAAACAACTCTCCAAAGAAAAGAGAGGGGATTGTGTCGCTAACCTGCTTACCAGTGTACCAGCCTCATAAGCACAACAGAGAGGGGACGAAATAGAATCAGCCTTCCCCAGAATGCATTGCAAAGTCAATTTGTACCAACACGGACATAAGGACTGAAGGTTGTTTTTTTATTATTTTCTCTCCCTCTCTTTCAGCAAGGGATTATAGCACACTTTGCATTTCAGCGCGGTAATTAAAGTAGCATGTCAGAATAATTACCTCTTGCCGCTCGAATCTCGAGTTGTCCCTCTTCCTCACCCCCCCTTCCCTGTTTATAACCACAGTGGGGAAATTACCTGCAAATATTGTCTGTGAAGCATTTCCATTAGGATTCTGACAGATTCATCCAATAATGGGCACACACCTAGCGATTTAACGGTGGCTGGCGTGGCGCCTGCAATTCCATCGCACGGATATTATAAGAGGTGAGAGTTTGTGTCACTCTATTTGACGATGCCAGATCTGCGTGAGCGACAAGGATAACAGTTTGGTGAACAATCCCAGCCAGCATGCAGAACAATCTGTTAACAAACGAGAACAGCTGTCAGCGGACGGCATCAAAACTGCCATCTTCTCGTGGATGAGGAAGATAAAGAAAGTCGAGAGCTTGAATGGTGGAGACGATTCTATCCGGCTGGCTGTCCGCCACTACAGATTACAGCGAGGTAAATGCATATTTGAAAAGGGGTTCATAGATCCTAACCTTTCCTCCCTGTATGTTAGGTCCAAGGATCCATCATAGGTGACTTACAGAACAAAATTATTTCCACACTCTGACCCCGCAACAACAACTTTTTGAGCAGCAGGTCACCTAGCTAGCGTTGACCATCATATATCAGCTATAGCAAATTCCACTGTAGCTGAGCAAGTGGCTTATACCAGTTTTTCCTGGGATTGAGTAAAGTGTTTTCATTAGCAGCAGACAGGCAAATGTGTACTCTGGAGCTGTTTCCCCCCCCTCCTTGCCTAAGAATATTACAAAATGGAGCCCCCGTTCACACAGGGCCTCGTGAATGAGGCTCCATGTGTCAGGAAGCCTCCAAGTGACTGTAGCAGCTAGCAGCTCTGACAGTTGCTACAGCCATCTGCAGAGAGTCTGTTGCCAGCACTTTCCCAGTGCCCCTGTCACCTCCCACTTGCTCAACCTTTCTCCAGCTGCGCCTGGATTCTTCTTGGACTGCAAGCAGCAGATTGAAGCAAGAGGGGCACAGCAGCTGCCAAGTGGAGAAACTTCACATCGCACATGGACTCATGTGCAAACCGTGGCTTAGAGAATCATGTGTGTGTCTGAATTATTATAGTGTCTGAATTATTATATGAGTGTAGATGAACTGCAAATATACAAAAGCCTGAGCTACAGAGCACTTAATGCTCCTTTCGTTTTCTCATTCAGCTCACCAGAGTTTTGAGCACATGAGCAGCCAAGCCGTCAGATGGCTGGTGTGCCACACAGGTTAAACTGCTACATGAATTGAGTCAACCCCAATGTGATTGTAAGTGGAGTTACACCCTTCTAAGCCCATTGATGTCAATGGATTTAGAAGGGTGTAACTCTGCTCAGAGGGGCTGCGGTGGCTCAGTGGTTAAGACGCTGAATTGCAGACTGGAAGGTTGGTAGTTCAGCAGTTCGAGACCCAAGTGCCGCATGATGGAATGAGCTCCCGTTTCTGGTCCCAGCTCCTGCCAACCTAGCAGTTCGAAAGCAAGAAATTGCAAGTGGATAAATAGGTACCACTTTGGTGGGAAGGTAACAGTGTTCTGTGCACCTTGGCGATTAGTCATGCCAGCCACATGACCTCAGAAACATCTTCAGACAGTGCTGGCTCTTTGGCTTGGAAACGGAGATGAGCACCGCACCCTAGAGTCAGATTTGACTGGCTTTCGAGCAAGGGAAATCTTTACCTTTAACTCTGCTCAGGGTTGCACTATAAAAAGAGGTGTAAGAGGGATTTCTGGATACCATGGGTTAGATCCAGACTAAATTTTCCAGTGGCCGAATGGAACTTGCCTGCCTCCCTCCTCCAACTGCAGCCCACTGGTCTCCACAAATGCTGGTCTTTGGGGACAGGGGGCCCTAAGGAATGACATGGGGGGTCTGCACTGGAAAGGGAAATTGTTTATCCTGGATCCAACCCCATAGCTGGAGTTGGGAGAGTATTCAAACTTGGGTCAAAGTTGGCAATGACATTCAAGGGTAGGTTGATTATTTCCATGTGTGTAGTATAGTCAGGAGATCCTATAACTGTATGGCAACCAGAAGTTCTAGCCCTTTAGCGTTACACCATGAGGAGGCAAGCTAGAATTGCACCCTATTGGTTATGTATTTTATATTTTTATATGCTTCCTGTGTGTAACTTTGCCATGTGATAGATAAATTCAAGGGTAGGGTAGTGGGAATTTTGTCTGTAGTATTATGAGATTTTTGACAACTTTCTAAGCCAAGTAATATTTTATGAGATTAATTTTATTTACTTCATCTATGTTCCACTTTTGGGACTCATGAGCACATGCAGTTGCCTTTCGCTGAATCAGACCTTTGGTCCATTGAGGTTGGTACTGTCTATTCAGACTGGCAGTGGCTCTCCAAGATCTCAGGTAATGGTTTTTCACATCACCTACTGCCCGATCCTTTCAAATGGACATGTCAGGGGATTGAACCTGGGACGCTCTGCATGCCAAGCAGATGCTCTACCACTGAGTCCCCATGGGGATCCAAAGTGGCTTACAACAGTCTCCCTTTCTCCGTTTTATCCTCACAAGGAACCTGGAGGTGGGTTAAGCTGAGAACATGTGACTGGCCCAAGGTCACTCATCAAGCTTCCATGGCAGAGCAGGGATTTGAACACGGGTGTCCCAGATCCTTGACTGATACTCTAACCACTATACTACTCTGCCTGCCTTATTTGGGCATGCAAACCTAATCTCCTCCAAGAAATCAGAGGTTTTGCAGTAGGATGCTGACTGCAAATCCTACCTTGACTCATGCAAGCATTTGGCTTAGTTTCTTTCTTTTGGGGGGGGAGGGGAGGACAATCTGGAAGCCGGAATTACTCAGGTTGGGGAGGGATGATATGGTATGGAAGCCGGCTGTTATGTGCATGATTCTATCAGAGCGAGGATAAACTTCTTCAAGCCTTAGAATGCTATCTTTTCTTTTAACAATGGACTCATTTCCTACAAGCTGCAAAACAACAATCAAATCTCTCTCTTCTCAAGGTAGCATTGATTAGCAGATTCCACTCTAATCCGAAGTATTTTTATTGTCGCCTTCGCTCTGCAATTTTTGCCTTCCTTTCTTCCCTTGAGTTCTGTGACAGTTTGATATTTCATATATATTTTTGACAAATCCCTAGTTCCCTGCATCACACCAAAAGAAGCCATAATCAATGGTTTTAAGTACAGGTGGAACAATTAGACAGAAATGACAATTGTATCCTCTATGTACAATGGTCTGTTTAAATGTCCTTTGTTCACGTAATGATCACTATTCAGTATGGGACAAAAGAGAACAAGTACACATTTTTCCCCCTCAACTACATCTCCCACTTTCTCTTTGATGCCACCAGTTTGAATAGAAAATTAACCACACCAAGACTCAGAGGACAGATGGACTACGCAGGACTGAAGGGATGCCAGCAAAGTGGTTTGCGTGATGGGAATGAGTATTGATTGAACAGGAAGTCCAGGGATTGTTCTGGGTGCACCTTTCTTTTGTATGCTTCAACCAAGCACACACACACACACGCCCATTTTATATAACAGATCCATGAAGCGTGAACATGCATGACGGAGGGGCCATTGTGGCAGCAAGCTCCACCCCCCTGAGCATTTGTAAAGGTCTTACAAGCATACATTTCCTTTCCTTTCCTTTAATCCAGTAAAAGCTCTATGATGTGTAGATTTTGAGGGGTGAATAGTTATTACTGGTCATTTCTTACCCAATAGAAAAAACAAGCAACATATGTAAGGCTCTCTGTTCACAACTGGGAAGCTTGGTTAAACACACATGCTTTATAGGACCTTTACATGCACACCTTTACGTAGATGCCCATATGTCAGAGGCATATTCTGATGCCATTTTCTCCATTCATTCGATCATAAGCTTTCATCAGTCCTGGAGAATGAATGAAGTGAACTCGGAGATTCGCGAAAGCTTATCTTCACATTCATTTTGTGTGAGTCTTTAAGGTGTCCCTGGACTTCTGCTTAGGTCTGCTGCAACAGAAGAACATGGCTACCCCTCTGGAAATATTTGAACAACAAGAACACAAAATTCTATGGAAGGGGCTGCCCCAATCAGAATCCAGGCTGGCATCCTGTCCTCCAATTGGAGTGGATATATTTCTGCAATACCCCCTGGACATACCACTTTTTGGCAAATTCTGGGCAGGGTCCAGGAACAGTATAAATTGGACATCATGTAGGCCACATGTTAGATGGGCCACATTCTCCAGACTAGGCCACAGTTTGTTTGTAAGCCCACAAGGGTTTGGGATTCACAAATGGGCCCCTTTTTCATTTCCCTTTGTGTTCAGACAAGTGTGTCAGCCTCACAAGGCCTTTTCATCTTTCCCATTTTCACTGTGTGTGTTCCCAAGTTGTTCATTTCCTTTTCACCATTTATATGCAATTTATTTCCCATTTTTACGCAGTAGACACAGGAGGCAGGCATCCATTTTAATGGCTTTTTTATTGAATGCTGTTAGCATAGTCCAAGAGAAAATGCAACTGCAGTTTCAGCTCAGTCAGGGAAGGGCAGAAACGTATTTCAAATAGGGTTGCCAATCTCCAGGTGGCACCTGGAGATCTCCTGCTGTTACACATGATCTCCAGGTGCTGTGGAGGGTGACCTCTATGGTGTTGTATCCTGCTGTGGACCCTCCCCTCCACAAACCCCACCTTCCCCAGGCTCCACTTCCCAAATCTCGAGGTATTTTCCCACCTAGAGCTGGTAACCCTAATTTCAAATCAAAACAGGGAGGCCACAAAATTTGACAGTGCAATGCTATACAGAGTTACTCCAGTCTAAGCCCAGTGATATCAGTAGTCTCTGTGCAGGATTACAATGTTAGATGGGCCACATTCACCACCATGTCATCACCATTTCCCCACCACCACTACCATGTTTGAGGCCTTGAAGTAAGGTTGCCAGCCAATGGGAAGACTGGGGAGGGCAGAGACTTACCAAAATGCTGCAACATCACTTCAAACTAGGGATGCCAGCCTCCAGGTGGGACCTGGGGATCCCCTGGAATTACAGCTCCTCTCCAGACTACAGAGATCAGTTCCCCTAGAGAAAAGGGATGCTTTGGAGAGTGGACTCAATGGCATTTACCCACCAAGGTCCCCATTCTCCCCTGGCTCCATTTCCAAATCTCCAAAAATAGATAAATGGGGACCTACCTTAGATGGTAGGGGGCACCCTCCCCCATCATGGGGGTCGTTGGAGGGTCGGAGCTCGGCGGACAGCGGAAGCAGCGAGCGGCGAAAATGGCATCCGGATACATCGGTGGCGAAACCAGACGGCGGTGGAGCCGGGACGACGCACGAGCGTGGCGGCGCAGGCGGGGCGGAGCCGCGAGGACAGAGCCATGGCCGCGCCGAGCATGCCGCACAGCAGAAGGGCCAACCAATCCACCGCTGAAAAGATCGCCAGAAAAAGGAGCCAAAAGCCGTAGCTGAAGACGACGGAGCCGACCCGAGAAAAAGAAACCCCCCTCCACTGGGTGCCAGTAGGGATGTCCCCACCCCTAAGAATTGTGGCCATAGGTTAGGGATAAGGAATAACTGTAGCTGCTCAGAGACCCCTTCGGGGGTTAGAGCGGGGTAGCAAGTCGAAGAAATAAATAAATAAATAAAGTGTTTCCCAGTGTGGTTCTGGCTCCTCTACATCCCCATCCCCACCATTGGCCAGAGGGAACCTGGCAACCCCACTTCAAGCTGCATCGCCAGAAGTAACGTCAATGTGTCACAGGGCCATCTAGGATTTCCCCAAGACTCCATGGTAAAAAGCACCATAGAATGGCCGGGGTGTGGTGACGTCACTTTCATTTGTGCAGCCAGGAGGGATGTTGTGGCATTGCAGGATGCCATTTCACACACACAACATTTCTCCCCCGCCACCCTATAGAGCACCCGTGGGAAACCAAGGCAGAAGGAGGAAGGTTGCCTGCCAAAATGGACAACCTTGCCTCCCTATTTTGAAACAGCTGAGGGGACGTCTAGCCCAAGCTGGAGATGCTATCCAGCCATGTTATGTCACATTTCGTATGATCCAAAAGGCCAGGTATAGTGAAAGGGGTGCTGATATAACCGCCACTACCCTCACCAAGGAGAAGCCTGGCATGATGTGGTCCATGGGATCGCGAAGAGTCGGACTCGACTGTGCGACTGAACAACAACAACACCCTCACCATGCTAGAGATCTGAGGACAAGGAAAGTGAATACTGGAACATATCGGTGATATATCCCTGAGTCAGCCCAGGTGCACATACCTGGTGTGGTGCCCTCTGGTGTACCACTGGCACAACTGGAATTTTTAGGCAGTGGCAGAGCAGGAATTTTTAGTGGCTTGTTGATTGTTCTGTTTTTTACTGTTTTTTAATCTGCTTTTAATTATGTGTTATATGAATTTATTCCATGCTGTGCACTGCCCTGAGCCCTGTTCTTACAGGGAAGGGCAGTTTAAAATCCAGTTAAATAAATAAATAAAATAACAATAAGCAGTACCAAAGAACAGAGATGTCACTCACCTCATTCTCTCTTTTGGCTCTCCTGGTACCTTTTTAAGCTTCATTGCTTACACTGTGTAAATGTGAATTGCTTTAGTGGTCACTCTTCAGGGTTCACCTTACTTCCCAGGGTCTCCAAGAAGTCACACCTCCAAGCAGGGCTATTTTTGGGCAGGAACGCACAGGAACGGAGTTCCGGCTGGCTCCCACGTTGGCCACGCCCAGCAGGAACTCATTAGCATAATAGGCCACACCCAACAGCAGAAACTCATTAGGATTGGCTACATTAGGGGTGTGTGGCCTAACATGCAAAGGAGTTCCTGCTACAAAAAAGCCCTGGGTTTTGACAACAAACAAGGTAAACAGAATAACAAGCAAAAGGTGGGTGTGGCTGGATAACCACACTTCTGGTAACATGGGGGTGTGGCCTAATGTGCTAATGAGCTGTGCTGTCAGGGGTGTGGCCTAATATGCTAATAAGTTTCTGCTGTTGGGTGTGACCTATTATGCTAATGAGTTCCTGCTGGGCTTTTTCTACAAAAAGAGCCCTGCGCTCTGAGAGGCTGAGCCCCTCTTTCCTTGAGACTTATGGATGCATGCACACGGACACTAAAGCGCCATACAGCGCCTAGCCTGCTATCATTCATTCCCTGCTGCTGCTGAGACATATTTTTTGAATTGCAGTAGCATATTGTCAGATATATATATATATATATTTTAGAACTAATATTTAACATACCAAAAGAACAAACATCATCTTGGTCTTTCCAAGCAGTGGAGTCAGGCTATCACAGGCCCTCAGAAAAAAGATTCCCTCTGGGCCCTTCTGCGTGACTCCACTCCTGCCCCCAAATCTTTTGCAAACAAATTAAACAACTTGCCTGTCTGTGGCATCTCAAATTGCCACAGGCCGCTGGAATTTTGACATTCTAGGTCCCCTTTCTTGCTAGCCTTGGGTACTGCAGGATAAAGGACTGAAGCATACAAAACAGGAGACCTTTAGTAAATGTGTGCTGGGATGAGATGAATTGGGCATTGACCTTCGGATTGAGAACAGGAGTTTTATAACATACCCCTATTTTCCACCTGGGAATGTGAAGGTTGGGTTGCCAGCTGTCTGCTGTCAATGACTGGGAGCTTTCGGTGGAAGGGTGGGGTGACATCACAGCACACAGTGCCACAATGTCACTTCTGTTTACATACCTGCTCTAGAGTGTTGATGCAAACACTGTGAGGTCACTTCCAGGTAATTAACAGGAAGGGACATCATGGCACTACTGCAGCACTACTTCATTCAACATTTTTCTCCCGGCACTCCAGCAAGCAGTGGCAGGACTCCAGACCCTTGGGGGTGGGCGGTATCTAGGGTTGCCAGGACCCTTTGAGACACCAGTGGGGGGACGGGGGGGTTGCTCCAGGAGCCAGGAGCATAACCCCCGACATGCCAATGTCACTGAAAGTGATGTCACGCACTCTGCCTACGTCACCTGGAAGTGATGTTTGCACATCGGGGGCGACACTATGGTTTTTCAGCAAAACTCTATGGTAAAATTGCCCTCAAATCATAGAGTTTTGCCCCAGTACCAGAGTGTCGCCCTCCCCAACATACCTATGTCATTTCCGGGTGACACAGGCACTTTGCTCCACATTGCTGTTGGGGGGGGGGGTTTCCCTCCTGCTGGCCAGCGGCAGACAGGAGCCCACAAAACCCGGATATCCCTGCCCCCAGTTGGAGACTGGCAGCCCTAGCAGTATCCCACTATAGTGGAGGACCTGGCTGCCCTCTGTGAATGGAATGTGAATGCAAGCAATTGCATCCCCTTGAATGTGTTCACTTCAGCTGTTCCTGTTTTCCAGGGAAAAGCCCTATTTTTGTATCTTTGGGTGACACCGTTGAAAAGTGCCGTTCTTTGAAACACTCCCGTCGTTGTTCTTCAGGGCTCAGCTCCCTCCCCGGGGTCTCCTAAATTTCTGAGTGGCTGGGTGAACACCTCTCGCCTCAAGTGCACAGGCTTGTAGAAATATATGTGCATGATCCCGGAAGCACCTTGCAGCGCACAGCTGGCCGTTTCATGCCCTGAAGCTGCCGAGGGATATTTTGAAATGCAATAACATGTTGTCAGACTGTTACGGTTTTTAAAAATATATCTTTAACCAAAAGAACAAACACCATCTTGCCTTTCAAATCAGCGGAGGCCTGGCGGTCGCAGCGCAAATGAGCTCGGCACACTGTAGGAGAGCGCCTCCAGCAAATGCGTAATGAGATGGGGCGGGAATCGGACACTGATCTTTAGCAGGAGAGTAACGGGGCCATCCTAAGCAGAATTACACCTTTCTAAGGCCATTGGCTTCTATGGACATGGGATTGTGCATCTCTTCTTGGGATTGCGTGGCATGAATGAAAGCATTGTCCCCTTTCCACCTGTGAAAGGTTGGAGGGTTTATCCTTGCAGTATAGCTCCCAGGTGCATTGCACTTCTGCCATCAGGTCACACGAAGCCGCCTTATGGCGGTAGGTGATGTGAACAACCTCTGCTTGAGATCCCGGAGAGCCACTGCCAGTCTGAGTAGACAGTGCTGATCTTGATGGACCAAGGGTCTGATTCAGCTTCCTAGACTGAATCAGACTATTGGTCGTTCAACATTAGTATTATCTATTCAAACTGGAAGATGCTTTCCAGGGTCTCAGGCAGAGGGCTTTCACATTATCTGATCCTTTAAACTGGAGATGCTGGGGACTGAACGTGGGACCTTCTGCACGCTAAGCAGATGCTCTACCACTGAGCCACAGCCCCTCCCCAGCTTTCTTTAGGCAACCACCCTGTGCCACAAGAGCAATTCCCTGCCTACCTCCCTGCTTCTTGCTCCTTTTGGATCTGACCACCAGCTTCCTCTCCCGATCAGTACTGAAAGCCTGCTACCTGATGTTCACAGGGCTTGACTTATGGGGGGGGGAGTGTGATGGGCTGTGGAAGCCCAAAAGGCCTGCCAAGAAAGAAAAATGAAGCTGCCTTATACAGAGTCAGAGAGCCAGTTTGGTGAAGTGGTTAGGTGTATGGACACTACTTTGGGAGCAGGACTGGCCCGAGGTTTTTTTCCGCCCTAGGCAGGGCTGCCTTCTGGCGCCCCCCCCCCCGGTGCATGCCCAATTACAGGCGTTGCCAACCTCCTGGCGGAGCCTAGCTCGGCTGTATCTCTCCATCCATCCTGAGCCCCGGCACCTCTCTGTTTATCCAGCCCTGGCTTGGCTGCCACCACCCTCTTTCTCTATCTCCTCCCTGCGCTTCGGCCTTGAGCCCCGGCACCTCTCTCCTCCCCTCCCCCCCAGGCCGCCTGCTCACGTGGTGTGCCCCCGACGTGCCCCCAACGCCTCTCTGCCTCCTTCCTCCCTCCCTCCCTCCTCCCTTCCCTCCCTCCTCCACCACCATCGGCGGCTCCCGTCTCCTCTCTCTTGCCGCAGCCCCCAGGTGGCGCCAAGGCCCAGCTGGAGCCCCCTTCCCTCCCTGGCAAGATGGCCGGTGGCCGCTGCCCCGCTCTCCCCTGGCTGGCCCTCGTGCTGGCCCTGAATTGTGCCTCTCCACGGCGACTGCTTTGCGGCGCAGCTGGGCGAAATCTCCGCCTGCCAGGCATGCTGTGTGCAGAGCCTCCAGCTGCCCGGCACAGCCGCCAAGGTAGGGGGGTGGGCGGGAGGAGGACGCCATGCCTGAGCCATGTCCCCCCTCCCCGGAAGCAGAGGCTGTGAAGAACAAGGGCGTCCATCTTCTCTGCCTCGGAGAGCATTTTCTGTGGGCTGCACGTACTTCTCTCTCCCTCTCTCTCCATCTCCTCTTTTGCTCTATGGGGCCGGGCTGGCCGGGAGGAGGAGAAGGGGAGGATCGGGCCACCCGACAATGCCTGCCCAGCCACGGGGAAGCTGCTATGGCAGCCGGCGGCACTCGGAAGAGGTGGGGGATGCACGGGGCTGGCTGGCTGGCTGGCTGGGGAGGCACAATTCAGCACCCCATCCAGGTCCCGCTGCCCCATCCAGGACCCGGTGCTCTAGGCGAATGCCTAGTTCACCTAGTGGGTGAGCCGGCCCTGTCTGGGAGAACCGGGTTTGATTCCCCACTCCTCCACATGCAGCTGCTGGTGTGATCTTGGGTCAGTCATAAATTCTTTCAGAGCTGTTCTCTCAAGGGCAGTTCTCGAAAGAGCTCTCTCAGCCCCACCTACCTCACAGGGTGTCTGTTGTGGGGAGGGGAAGGGAATGGAAATTGTAAGACACTCTGAGACTCCTTTGGGTAGTGAATGGCAGGGTGTAAATCCAATTTCCTCCTCCTCTTCTTTGTCTATCAAGATAAATATTGTCTACCAGGGCAGACTGAAGTGCATGACCTTGACCCACAGCTCTGCAGGGAAACCACCCTTGCCCAGGTTGCCCTCATTGGGACCTGCTCCTGAGACAGGTCCAGGATGTGGTCTTCGAGAGGGTCCTGCCTACCCACCTCCCATGTGTGTTGCTGCAGTGCCACAGCTGAACCTGCTGTGCCATGGGAGGCCTGACCTGGTGCACCTTCACTCTGGGACACAAAGGAACATTTAGTGGATAGGCCAACTCTGCTGTTTGCTCTCACTGGATGTAGCTCTACAGGGTCTCAGATGGAGGTCTTTCCACATCACCTACCGTGTGTACAAACTACCATCAAGTCACAGCCAATTTATGGCAATCTCTGCAAGGAGTTTTCAAGGCACGTGAGAAGTAGGGGTGGTTTGCTATTGCCTTTCTGGACACCCTTCCAAGTATCGACCCTGCTTAGCTTCCCAGATCTGACGAGATGGAGCTATACCATGACACCTTCCCTCCCATATCACCGACTACCTGATCGTTTTTCTAACAAATGGATATAGCTGGGATCAGGGGTCATTTCCTGCAGGAGCGCACAGGAGCGGAGCTCCAGAAGTAAAGAGCCCAGGGGGAGGGCACATGCAACAAGCCCCACCCCCTGCTCCCAGCAGCCCTCAGTCAGAGAAAGAAGCAGCCAGGTAAGTTGCAGAGCCCCCGGCCCCATGGTCCAAGACAGTCCAGTGGCACTTTTAAGACCAAGTTTTATTCAGGCACAAGCTCTCCCTCCTCTGCGAGGACAGATCTGCATGTTCTCCCCCCCCCCAATGACTAGCAATCTAAAACAGTCCAGTGGAGCCTGAGTGGTGGGTGTTGCCTTCTGACACACTTCTGGCGATGTCAGGGGGTGTGGCATATGCAAATAAGTTATGCTAATGAGTTATGCTAATGAGCTCCTGCACCGCTTTTTCTACGAAATGACCCCTGGCTGGGATTGAACCGGGGACCTCCTGCATGCAAAGCAGATGCCTTCCCACCGAGCCACAGCCCCTCCCAAAGGAAATGACAGGAAATGATGTTGTGATTGAGGTTGAGGGTTCATCTTGGTGCAGTTCTGACCACAGCTCTCTCCAGGGCAAGAGAGGATGGCGTGAGAGACCATTCTGTTCCCAATTAATCATTCATTCTGATCTCAGGCCTTTTTAGACTCCCCCCCCTTTTTTGTGTGTGTGTCCTGACAAGCAACAGACACAAATAATATCCCAAACTGCGGCTAATTGACAGCAAGCAAAACGGGTCAGTGGCCCTCAGCAAGGAGCAGCACTTTGCAGGGCTAATTATTACAAGAGGACTGCGGCGCCTCAGGTACGCGGGGGCCTGCTTCCTGACATGAGGTCTTTTGTCAGTAGCCCAAAGCTGCGCCATCCTGCTGGGTGCTGAGCGGAATATGTTCTCGTGGTTTTTAATGGGTTGGCAAAGGATCCGATGCAGGATGCGAGGAGGCGGAGGGCCGTGCGTTAATATGGTGCTAAAATTTAAGCTCATGATCGGTAAGAAATGTTTAAATGTAGACCCATTGGTAGGGTTGCTGGCTCCGGATTGGGAAATGCCTGAAGATTCTGAGGGTGGCGCCTGAGCAGGGTGGGGTTTGGGGAGAGGAGGGCTTTCAATGGGGTATAATGCCATAGAGTCCACCTTCCAAGGTGGCCATTTTCTCCAGGTGAACTGATCTCTGTCACCTGGAGATCAGTTGTAATTGCGGGAGAAGTCCAGCCACCACCTGGAGGTTGTATATCAAGATGAGAGCTCACGGGAGGAGACTGTCTCAATATAAAGACACTCCGTGAATGAATTACGAAAAAAAAGCAGAAAGATTATATTGTGCAAAACAATTGAGTTTTAAATCTTTGTTAAAGATCAACAAACCCTTATATATTCTTAAAGAGCTAGGATCAAAAAGTATTTGATACTAATAAGTAAAGTCCACAAATCCTTTGTATAAAGACAAACTTCAGGAGAGCAAAGGTTCTACATCTTGTATGAGCAGCAGCTCTTGCATGAGATACATTTTCCTGCAGGAATGTCCAGGCCTCCTTTTTACTCACCTAGGGCAGGGAACTATCATCCCCCAGCCCATTCCCCACTGCTGAGGAATCTGATAATGGAAGGAAAAATGCCCCCCACATAGTGACAGTCTAGGAATTACCCCTGTTCTCCAGGGTCTTTACCACAGAGATTAAGGGAAATGCCTAGAGCACAAGTGATGTCATCTCCTCCTCAAATCCTACCCTCCCAGATACTGCCCTCAAAATCTCCCTTTTGGTGGCTGAGGTAGTGTTGGCAATAGTATACATTAGGAGTACCTGTAGTCACAAGGGGTCCGTCAACATGATGGCCAGGTTTTTCTTGGGATATGGGGAATCATGTAGTATAGTTACTAAGAATGTGAGCTGAGCTTTGAAGTACCTGGATCCCAGGAATGGCTGGAGGCTAGATGTTCTAAAGGAAGGATTGGAAGCCTCAAGCAGCTAGGGTTGCCAGGTCTGATCATTGTGCTGGTGCGGGAGGGGCTTTTGGGGAGGGGGGAGGAGCATCACGACATGCCTACATAAATTGGAAGTGATGTAGGCACATCAGAGACATCAGGAGGCAACACTCGGGGCTCGGGGCAAAAACGTATGGTACATTTCACTTCAAATCTTAGAGTTTTGCCCCCCAAACCAGAGTGTCACCCCACCCTGACATCCCCAATGTGCTTACGTCCAGTGTTCCCTCTAAGCTGACGTGCTTATGTCACTTCCAGTTTTCATAGGCATGTTGTGATGATTCCTGGGTTCCTGCCGGTATGATGGGGTGATGGGGGGAGAGGAGTGCCCGAAACTGGGAGAAACCCTGTCTGCACTGGGGGGGGGCGTGGTCTGGCAGCCCCATGTCAAGATGGAGCCTTGAGATCCCCCAGGATTATAACTGATCTCCAGATGACAAAAGTTCAGTTCTGCTAGAGGAAATGGCAGCTTCGGAAGACAGACTCTATGACAACCTATCCCTGCTGAGCTCCATTTCCTCCAAAAACTCCACCCTCCACAGGCATCATCACCAAACATCCGGGAATTCCCCAAGCCAGAGTGGGCAGCCCATTTTATCCCATTCTGATTCTACATTTTTGTAAGTCAAGCCCCACTGCTGCTACCAACCAGGCCTGTAGCTACTGCGGGGCCCACGGGGGCCTGGCCCCCCAGTGGTTTTTATGGGCCTCCCTCCCTGAGCCTTGACTCCCCCTTCCGCGCCCCCTGATTGCCGGTCGGCCTGTGGGGGGGGGGATGAGGGTGGCACAAGCAGCAGCGTTGGCACAAGAAGCAGCACAGGCAGAGAGGCTGGCCTGAGAGATGCTTGCCGCCTGGCTGGCCCTGGCCAGGCACACCTGGCTGTGCTCCTGCACGCTAATGCGCCCACACGCCACACCTTCGTGGCCAGCCCAGCCACCGCATGCCTCGCCTGTCCTGGGAGGGAGCAGAGGGTGGAGGCAAGGCTGCCCCTGGTGCGGTGACATGGGAACGGGCACTGGCGTTCCTCGAGGAGAGCGGGAGGGAGCCAGACGCTCCACAGGGAAGGGCTGCCCTTGCTGGGGGGGGGCAGGGAAGCTGCTCCCCAATTTAATTAGCTGGCGGGCCCCCCTCAAGGCACCCTCACAAAAAATCCCTCGCTACGGGGCTGCTCCCAACTCTGCAGGCAGGCTGAACCAAGCCACGAGTTGCTCAACTTCAGCTCAACGTCTGAGATATGACAAACTGTAATCACAGCCGACCTTCAGAACGACTGTAAAGATTACCAAGATAGTGTATGCAAAGTGCTTTAAGTACTCGAAACGTGCTATGCAAGTGCTAAAAACGGCGCTAAGTTTATGGAAAATAACTGCCCTTTTTGTACATGCAAACTGAATCTCTGAATCAACAATGAGCAATAGAAGAGTGGAATAGTGGAAGGACAGCAGTTTTAAAGGGGCCTCTCAGATTATACTTCTACAGTGGTTCCAGGAATGGGTGTGTGTGTGTAAAGTTTGCACTGGTATCCTTTTCAGACATGTTCTGCATCTGGGTGTCTTTGGGGGATAGTACCATCATGGTAAACTCTGCTCATAGGTAAAGTGCATTGGGACATAAGCACATAGGCTTCATGCCTTTGAACCCCAAAGATTATTTTAATGTTGCCCTTCTTCCAAGGAGCTCAGGGTTCCGTCTTCTTCCATTTTATCTTCACAACAACCCTGTGAGGTAGGTTAAGCTGTGACAGAGTATCTGGCCCAAGCTTACAAAGTGAACAAGAAAATGATTCTAGGTGTTGCAGATCCTAATCTGATAGGCTAACCCCTACATCTCACTGGCTACTGGAGGGGGAAAATTCTCAGAAGGACTAGCTACGGTATTGATTTCACTCTTCGAGTGCCGATTTCCTTATAAATGTCCCTGTATTTCTCTGCATGCCCATCAATACATTTATCCACATAACTGCAACCTACGTGGCAGTGAGCATCCGTGCATATCACCCCACCCCCCCAGACATACATATGCATACAAGCTTAATGAAAGCAATAAGATGCTGCAGGCAACTTATCTCTGTGGAATTTTCTTTCCCACTCAGTCGGCAGAAGTCACTCAGCTGTCAGAATAATTCACTTAATATTGTCAGATATGTGTTTAAGAAAGCCTCCCGGTGAGTTTTAAAGCCTGAACATCGAAAGTGGCTCATGCAGATTGAATGCGAACAGAATCAAGATTCCTGGGCTGGAATTGGGCTGCCATGCGGGATGTTCCCGGGGGGGTCATTAGAAAAATGACATGATCAGAGAGGTGCCAATGTACGTTTCTGCTGTACTAATTGGGAGGAGGGTCATATTCCCAGGCTGGGTGGAGAACCTGAATGTTTGCTTCGCTGCTAAGAAAAACAACAACCCC
This sequence comes from Gekko japonicus, assembly GCF_001447785.1. NCBI lineage: Eukaryota > Metazoa > Chordata > Lepidosauria > Squamata > Gekkonidae > Gekko > Gekko japonicus. The sequence continues at coordinate 32,058 of NW_015166445.1, read as the reverse complement.
AAACAACGACGTCTAGGCTGTTTAGCCTATCACTGTGCGTTCTCAGGAGACACTGCTCCATTTGCTCTTTCCTGCTCTGAGACATGGTCAAGCTGTTTATTTTCTGACAATAATTGCCGTGACTTTTGCCCCGATTTTGTTGTGCAAATCATTTACATGTTGACTGAGGTTTTTTACCATGTGCTAAACTGTTTTGGCCGATAATTAGCAGCTCGGTGGGTTGCCCAGGAAGGGTATCTCTCCATCACAATGCACCACACACTACCTGCACATATGCTTTGCATTAGCACACTGACTCATCCAGCTGAATAATTGACACTCGCTTATTAGCAGAGGCGTAGATGGAGCAAATGTTCCAAATTCATTCTGCAAGCTGGAGGGAGCCAATTTCTGAAACCGGAATAACGGAAGGCAAATTGTGCTAATTATGCTGATGTTCTTCAGATCTTTGGCCTCGTAATGTGATCTGTCTTGTGGAGAGGTCTGCAGGGCTTAGGGGTCTTGCTGAATCACCATGCCTGACACTCTTCATCTAAGTAGAACCCCACAGGAATGGCAATCTCTCCCTAGAGGCAAGCTTTAAAAATGGCATACAGATCCCCAAAGAGGTACTATAGATAAAATGCCTGGGGGGTCCTGCATTTGACCATTAACATGTACTCTTGGTAGAGACTGCCTGTAGAAAATATCTCTGGCTGCAACAGCTTTTTAAAAAGTACTTTCCCCTAAGAATGAAAGAAGTTTGGAATATTGAGTATAGTTCTCGTCACTGCACCTAAATATATATATATATGATATTTTTGCATTGGAAAAGGTGCAAAAAGGGTCACTAAAACGTTTAAGGGGATGGAACACTTTCCCTATGAAGAAAAGTTAAAGAGATTAGGGCTCTTTAGCTTGGAGAAATTTTGACTGAGGGGTGACAGGGTAGAGGTTTACAAAACTATGCATGGGATACAGAAAGCAGAGAAATAAGTACTTTTCTCCCTTTCTCACAGTACAAGAACTCGTGGACACTCAATGAAATTAATGAGCAGCAAGCTTAGAACAGATAAAAGGAAGTACTTCTTCACCCAAAGAGTCATTAACAAATGGAACTCACTGCCTCAGGAAGTGGTGGCAGCTACAAGCACAGACAGCTTCAAGAGAGGATTGGGTAAACGTATGGAGCAGAGGTCCTTCAGTGGATATTAGCCACAAGGTATAGATAGGAACTCTCAGTCTGGGGCAAGTGATGCTCTGTATTCTTGGTGCTTGTGGGGGCAACAGTGGGAGAGCTTCTAGTGTCCTGGCCCCACTGGTGGACCTCCTGATGGCACCTGGTATTTTTGGCCACTGTGTGACATAGAGTATTGGACTGGATGGGCCATTAGCCTGATCCAACATGGCATCTCTTATGTTCTTAAGTTCAAGGACTGTCCTGATGGATGAAGAAGAAGAAGAAGAAGAAGAAGAAGAAGAAGAAGAAGAAGAAGAAGAAGAAGAAGAAGAAGAAGAAGAAGAAGAAGAAGAAGAAGAAGAAGAAGAAGAAGAGGAGATTGGATTTATACCCCGCCCTTCACTACCCAAAGGTGTCTCAGAGCGGCTTACAGAATCCTTTCCCTTCCCCTCCCCACAACAGACACCCTGTGAGGTAGGTGGGGCTCAGAGAGCTCTTTACAGAAACTGCTCTTTTTCAAGAACAGCTCTTATCAGAACTATGGCTTGCCCAAGGTCATCCAGCCAGGTGCAAGTGGAGGAGTGGGGAATCAAACCCGGTTCTCCCAGATTAGAGTCCGCGCACTTAACCACTACACCAAAATCAAAGGTCCATATATTCCAGAACTATATTTCCTCCAGTGGCCATTACTGACCAGACACCTCTGGAAGCTCAGAAATAAGGGACAAAAGCATCCATCTGCTGTTACATCATTAGGTCCCCAGCATCTGATATGCTGCCTCTGAGCATGGATGTTCCATTTAGGTAACACAGCTAACCAATCTACCCTAAATGACTAGATAAAGAGTCCCGTAGCACATTAGAGACCAACAAGATGTCTAGGCTATGAACTTTTGTGAGTTAAAGCTCCCATGGTCAGATACCAAGGGAGCTTTGACTATATCCGAGTTCGAACACCCAAGCCCATTGTGGGTATGGAGTAGACTTAACCAATTCATTGTGTTTTCTCATAAGATATAAAGTGCATCCCTTGATTCTTTGAGCTGTCCTGTTCCACACCTTTCATGCCTTTTCGATTTCGAGACCCTGGAAATCTGCTGATCATCCTGGTTGATGATATTGAGGCCAGACAAGTCCTTGGCCTCATTCCCTATAAAGCAGCTCCCGTATCCTGATTTTTGCATGGGTGGTCCATGGTTCAGTGACAGGAGCACATGGTTTGGGTCCCAAATTCCCTCCTCCAGCATCTTTGGCTAAAACATAGCAGCGTTTCTGGGAAAGGCCTCAGCCCAAGGCCCCAGAGAGCTACTGCCAGTCTGGGTAGCCAGTATTGAACTTGATGAATAGTGCATAATGCAGCTCCTAATATGTTCCCATCTCTTCCTTTGCTGAGAGGCAACTGTGCAGCTTTTCTATTCAATCAATCCAATTGTGTGCTCCGGGGCTCCGGAAACACAAATCGCTGCAACCAAAATAGCCCATCATCTCCCTGCCTGCTCCTGACATCCCGGCTCCTGTCATTCTGCCGTTACAGGGCGATGGGACGAGACACATTTGCTGATTCATTTCCTCCAGCGGCACCATGCAGCAGCCCTCTTAGCGTTCCTCCTCGCACTTAATCAGAGAGAAGAAGCTCGCATGTGGCATCTTAAGGAGTTCTCCGGTGAGACGCATCCTCTCCCAAAAGGATGCTGATCACAAGAGTGCTGGCTGATGAACAGGTGGATGGGAAAGGCTCTCCTCGCTGGGTGAAGTGGTGTTTTCTCCAGCATTCCAACTCGACGATTCAAATTCAAGTTACCCTTCTCCTGGGTTTTGCAGTGACAGATGTGTACCGTGAGCAAGGCCAGAGATTACTCCCATGGAAGTAAAGATACATCATGTAACGTAAAGAGACATGGTCTTCCTTGCCTAATGTAAACAAGAACAGGGGGGGGGGAGTTTTGAGGGATGTCTTGACAGCTGCATATTGAGCAGAGCTTCTGTCTCCTTCCTGCCTGTGGGTGTAAAAAAGGGTTGCCATTATCTAGGTAGTGCCTGGAGATCTAGAGATTATTTCCCCTGGAGGAAATGGCCGCTCTGGGGGGTGGACTCTATGGCATTGTACTCTGCGGAAGTCCCTCCCCTCCCCAAAGCCCGCCCTCTCCAGGCTCCACTCCCAAGTTTTTCAGGTAGCTGGCTCTAGTATAAAAACATGGGTGTGACCAGAGGCCTTTTGGTGTGAGCCGAAGGGCAAGACCCAAAGGACCTTGGCCCTTGCCTTGCAGTCTGTGACCCTTCTGCAAACCGCCTCACAGGATTCAGAACTCGCTCAGGGTGTCATTTTTTTGTTTTTGTTTTCCATTTTTTGTTTATTCCAGTTGTATTAGGCTTGTTAAACTGTTATTTATCTGAATTATAGGTAGCCTTTTCTGTGAGACGCTCCACTGGGGGAATAAAACAGGTTAATAAAGAAATTGGAATAAACTTCATCCCTCAAGCCCATATCTTAGCTCAATAGCAGTGTGAGAAAAACCCAGAAAGACATGCAAACAGGAGGCCATTGTAGGGTCGCCAGCCTCCAGGTGGAGCCTGGGGATATCCCGCTTTTACAACTGACCTCCAGCTGACAGAGATCAGCTCCCCTGGAGGAAATGGCTGCTTTGAAGGGTGGACTCTGTGGCATTGTACCATGCTGAGGCCCCTCCCCTCCCCAAACCCCGCCCTCTCCCGGATCCACCACCAAAATCTCTGGGTATTTTCCAACTCGGAACTGGCAACCCTAGGTCATTGTGCAATGCCATGCACAGCTTTTCTCTCCTGGGAGAATGACAAAAATGACTTCTTACCTGTGGAGTGGGGCAAGCCTGTTATTAAAAATATCTCCTGAAAAGACGACTGGGGTGTGATTAGGGAAGCACAATGGGTGGCTGTGCTCTCAGCTTCAGCATGGGCCATGGCTGGTTATTTTGAGGGGCCGAGAAACAGATCCTAGTGAGAAATGCTATAATTTTCTCTAATTGCACTAGCCAAAAGGAAAAGAACAAGAAATTGGCTTTAGGGGAGGGGGGAAATTCCGTTCAATTTGGTGTAACACTTTCGACAATACCAGAGTTGCTGAAGGTAACTAAAATGTACACGTTGTGTCCAAGGCATGAATCATAGGAGCAAAAGATTGAATTATCGGTCCAAGCCGGTCTGTGTTTGCAATTCTTGCTAATTGATATTGAGGCACTGAAGGACTGGCTGGTCATGATTTAAGGGCTTTGCTAATTGATAATGGGATTTTGTCTCTCCGTGTTCTCCTCTTATGTTTTTTTTAATTGGTAACCTAACAACTTGCTCCATTCCCCCTTGATAAGGACACAAGACAAAAATGTGGTTCTAATGACTTGTTGTTGTTTTTAAATAGCTGAGCAATGTCGTAATTTATTAAAATATGTTAATGCATTTTACCTATGGCTGCCTTCATTGGGCAGATCCACCCTGGCTCCAAAATGGGTCAACAATTCCACCAGCCTTGCTTGGGCAAGCAATGTGCCTAAAGGAGCCGGCTCCCCCCCC
>NW_015166445.1:12046-27130 GCF_001447785.1 Gekko japonicus | reverse complement strand
CTGCCGCCCCCCCCCCCCCCGATGTCCTGTAAAGACAGTATCAGGTTTGGAACAATGCTGTTCGGCACCAAGGGCACTCCATCCCAACCCATCCAGCCCTAAGGCCTGTGATGGATGGTTCAGGACATGGTCCTCCATCATGCCTGATGCCTCTGGGTGCTTGTCTCCTCTTCACCTATCCTGAGCAACCCCACCCTCTTCCTTCCCATTAATTATGGCCTAACAAGACAAAGACCAGGCCTAAGTAATTTTACCAACTCCCGACCCCCTGTGATCACCCCCCTCCTTAGATTCAACCCTGACCTGGATGGCCCTGGCTAACCTGCTCTCATCTAGATCTTGGAAGCTAAGCAGGGTCGGCCCTGGTTAGAACTTGGATGGGAGACCACCCAGGAAGTCAGAGGCCACAACACAGAGGCAGCCAATAGCAAGCCACCTCTGAATGTCTGTTGCTTGGAAAACCTCACAGGGTTGCCATAAGTCAGCTGCGACTTGACAGCAGTTTCCACCACCACCAACAAACTGTACAAACCTATTCCATTTGTCTCTACTTTTTTATTATGCTGTCTAGTAAAGACATCACCCTGCCCACCAAAGTCTGTATGGTCAAAGCAATGGTATTCCCAGTAGTACTGTATGGCTGCAAGAGTTGGACTATAAGGAAGGCCAAGCGCCAAAGAATATATTATTTTGAATTATGGTGCTGGAGAAGACTCTTGAGAGTCCCTTGGATTGCAAGAAAATCAAATCAGTCAATCCTAAAAGAAATCAACCCTGGCTGTTCCCTGGAAGGCCAGATATTGAAGCTCAAATACTTTGGCCACCAAATGAGAAAGGAGCACTCACTGGAGAAAACCCTGATGCTGGGAAAGATTGAAGGTCAAAGAAGAAGGGGACGGCAAAGGATGAGATGGTTAGACAGTGTTATCGAGACAATGAACATGAAATTAAGCAAACTCCAGAGCATGACGGAAGACAGGAGTGTTGCCCAGCAAGGAGCTTTGTGCTCTCTTATAAAATGTGCAAAAGGGACTCTGATGCAAGACATGCACCAGCAAGAGCCTGAGACGATGTGCCCGTGGTTCCCGAGGTTGCCCCATTCCAGATGTATCCCTACACACACGAAACACTCCAAAAACAGCCATCTGCCATGGCTGTTTACTAAGGACTCCCGATGCCATTAAAGAAGTCCTTCTTCATCACGCTGGCAGCCCCCCCCCACCTTCTCTACATCAAAGGCACAAAAGACTCCCCACTTTTCACTAGACAAAGGACTTGGCCTTCCTCATCCATTCCAGGAACCGATTCTGCAGCCCTGAGACAAAGAACACAATCGGTGCTAGCCGTTGAGTCATCACGACCCTCGAGGTGTCTCTGTCACAAGTTCGGTTAGAATTCAACACTGACCAACCCCTTAAGCCCATTTTTCCATTGCAGACGTGACTTTTGGAACGGACCACCAAGGGTGGTCTCAAGGGAGGTGGCCAGCAAAGCCCCCCCAGAGCCCCCATACAAAAGTATGCACAGCAACGTGCTCACTCTCTCGACACTCTCTCGACACTCTATACCCCCTCTATGCCCTCTATACAGCTTTTCTAGATCTTTAGCCTTTTAGCTCTTGCTATCCTGAAACCCAGACTGCCTCTCTAAGTGTCATGCCCACAGTGCAGCCCGACCCTGTGGACCCTGACCCCGGGGATTCTGTGCCCTCAATGTCCGAGGGTGAGCTCCCTGCACCCCTTGAATCACCAGACCTAACTCCTGCAGAGGATGAGCACAAGCTACCAGGAGAGTTTACACCTGGAGCCGCGCCAGCAGAGCCAAGCACAAGCACCATGCCTCCTGATTCCCCCCCACCGGTGGCTCGTTTGCGAGAACAAAGGTGACGGGACATGGCAACCCGGCGTAAGGAGGCGCGCATGCGAGGTTGGCGTCCTCTAAGCCCAGAGTACTGATTGGAGCCAGGACCCTGTTAGGGGCCGGTAATTGGCTAACAAGCGGAACAGGCTTTTTAGGCGGCTCTCTCAGATCCCCAACTCGTGTTGGCAACTAGTCTCATAGATGACTTGCTGCACCCCGGATCCTGTGTTCCTGTCTCCTGGTTTTCGTCCTGACTTCCCAGCTCCTGACTTTGGCTTGCGTGACATTGTTTCTCCGGCTCCTTGACTATGGACTGTGTATCCTGACTTTTGACGAACAGCTTTTGGCTCCTGGACTCAGCATGCAATCTCCGGTAACCCTAGACTGCGTTTTGACTTGGTATTTTGGACTCTGCTCACGTTACTCTGTCTTATCTGGTGCCCTGACCTCGGACTGTGTTTTGGACGCCAGTGCAATCGTGACACTAAGACTCTTGGACTGCAGCCAGAGTCTTCCACGTGCTTCTGCCGGTTCAGAGCACGATTTCCATTTCCTAGCATAATTCTCATTTCTTATTAGTCTCCCCTATTTTTCCACTGGGACGTATCATCTCATCAGGACAGGTAAATATTGCCCCCCAACAATCCCTTGCTCATGCGATCGTCTCTTGATTGTCTATCTAATTTTCCTAGAAGATGTATAAGTGTGTGTGTGGTTGTGTATTGTTTAATTGTGAAGAATCTCCAGTAAAAGGAAACCATTTTTATACTGAAGCCAGCCTCTGTGTCTATTTCTGGTACCTCTGGAAGAAGTGGAACCTCTGTATATACAGGTGTCTGTTCCCTTATTGCCTATTGCTACTTTATAATATTGCATATTCTCCAATATTGATAATAACTCAGAGCAATCAGGCTAACAGGAGGGCTGGGTGTGATGTGGCCCGTGGGGTCACAAAGAGTCGGACTCGACTGTGCGACTTACCAACAACAACATTCCATTTGTCTGACAAGTGTGCTTTGCACACGAACGCTTCCACTTTGAATAAAACTTTGTGGGTCTTAAAAACGCCACTGAAGTCAAACTTTGTTCTGCTGCTTCAGACCAACATGGCTGTCTGCCTGAATTTTAAAAACCTATGTCATTCAGACCTTCTGCAACATGTGTGCATAAAAGCTATGAGTCACAATCAAAATAATTATTTCTGGTCCCTGCCACACGGGGGCGGGGGGGATGATGTGCGGGCAAAGTGTGGCTTTTGAAAGCCGCACCAAAATAGACACGCGGCGGCGGGATCATACAGATCCCGTGAGCCGCCACGCAGTTGCTCCCCGGCACAATCAGATGCGGGGAGACCAGAGAGAAAGCGACGAGACAGAGACGGAGGCTGCCGAACTGCACATGTGTAAGCATACGCAGTTCGACCAGGGGTCTTGGATGCACCGGCAGAAGGATGCACCGGTGATCCCACGGCCACACTTGATGCGGCCGTGCTGGTAAGTCCACCTCTGTAGGTGGTTTATTTTAGATGCGGCTTTTCGGCCTGAAGGGCCGGATCGGGGACGGGTGCGCAACGTTTCCCAGATGTTGCAGTGGGATCGCACTCGTTTGCTGCGCCCCCGATCCGTCCCTCTCCCAGCCCAAAACCTTTTGTGTGACCGGGGGCTCTGTAGTCTTTTTAAAAATTATTTTTGTAGTCTTTACAACAATTCAATGAGGTAGAGCAGAATTGCCTGTAGACTGCTGTTGGGGGGAAGGCGTTAAGAGTCAGAGGTTTGACTAAGTCCACCTGGCAACTTTCCAGCTGGGTCTCTTCAGCCCTATGCTACTTACACTGCAAACAAAATGAAATGTAGACAAAGTCCTCCTCACTTGCACCTGAATGGATATTACCTGGATGATGGAAGGTGGGTTCAGGACCCACAACTGAATGCTGCACCAAGGCTGGGGGCTTCCATTCTTTCTGAACTCCTGCCTCCAAGGTACAACAGCAAAGGCCTAACCTTACCTGTCAGCTGCCCAGCCTATCTGAGACTTGCTTGAGAATGGGCACAGTTCAGCAGAAGAGCATCTACTTCACAAGCAGAAGGTCCCAGGTTCAATCCTCAGTGTCTCTAATCAAAGAGATCAGGTAGTAGGTGATGGAAAGGAACTTCACCACCAGAGATCTTGGAAGGCTGCTGCCATTCCGAGTAGACAGTACTGACCTTGATAGATCCGTGGTCTGACAGCATAAGGCAGCTTCTGGTATTTGGAGTGGTAGGACTTTTGGAAAGGTGACGTATAAATATTCTAGAAGCCAAAATGACTAAACGGAGGCTACCATACTGGTTCTATCATGAAAAGACATGACTCGCCGGGAAAGATAATAAATGTCAAGAAAAGATGAAGACACTAGGAAAAGATGACCCAGCATGTGATGGAGTGACTCCATCAAGGAAGCCATAGTCTTCAGTTAAGACCTGAGCAAGGCTATTCATGCTAGGATGTTTCAGAGACCGTTAATTCATAGTTTTGCTAGAAGTTGGAAATGATGGCTTGTAACACATACACAAATAAAAGTACCCTGGATAGCCCAGGCTAGCTCTGTCTCCTCAGGTTTCAGAAGCTAAGCAGGAAGTCAGCCCCAGTTAGTACTTGGATGGGAGAGTACCAAGGAAGTCCTGGGTCACTACAGAGGCAGGCAATGGCAAACCACCTCAGTTTGTCTCTTGCCTTCAAAACCCTGTGGGGTCATTATAAGTCAGCTGTAACTTCATGGCACATTACAAACACAAATATGGTCACAGTCCATAGACATGAAAAAATAGAACCACAAGAACTGTACACAGTGCGCTCAATATTTCTTTAACGAAAACCGTAAAGTTATAAATATGAAAAGTACAAAAGTGATAATAATACATTCAAACAGGGCTATTTTTGGGCAGGAACGCACAGGAACAGAGTTCCGGCTGGCTCCCAAATTGGCCACGCCCAGCAGGAACTCGTTAACATAATAGGCCACACCCAACAACAGAAACTCATTAGGATTGGCTACAATTAGGGGGTGTGGCCTAACATGCAAAGGAATTCCTGCTCCAAAAAAAAAGCCCTGGGTTTTGACAACAAACAAGGTAAAGAGAATAAGAATCAAAAGGTGGGTGTGGTTGGATGACCACACTTCTGGTAACATGGGGTGTGGCCTAATATGTGAATAAGCTGTGCTGTCAGGGGTGTGGCCTAATATGCTAATGAGTTCTGTTGGGTATGGCCTATTATACTAATGAGTTCCTGCTGGGCTTTTTCTACAAAAAAAAAAAAAAAGCCCTGCATTCAAATGTGTAAGTTCAGATACATAAAGATAGAAGATGACAACAACGGGACGGTGGATGTCAATAGTTTCACCTATTTCATTACATAAGTAATGGAGAAGAACATCTCTCAAACATAAGCTTTATTCTATTTGAGAGATGTTCTTCTCCATTACTTATGCAATGAAATAGGTGAAACTGTTGAAATCCATGTGAATTAGGCAGCTTTTCCATTGAAGTGCAATTTTTCATACATCATCAACTTATAGACTCTTGGTTAGAAGAAGACGTTTGTCGAAACGGCACCGCATTCCAGAGACCACCGTCCCATCGTTGTCATCTTCTATCTTTATGTATCTGAACTTACACATTTGAATGTATTATTATCACTTTTGTACATTTCATATTTATAACTTTATGGTTTTCGTTAAAGAAATATTGAGCACACTGTGCACAGTTCTTGTGGTTCGATTTTTACATTACAAACACACACACACCCTGGGTTGGTCCTGCCCCTGTTGCAACTACACTGATTTCTAGAGATATGGAGGCTCGTGGATGTCACTCCTCTTGTGCGTTTATTTGGTATCCCTTCATAATGATTCATTCCCATCTCATGCATTTCTCCTACAAAAGCACATGCAACAGTAGGTCAACCAGTCTACGAAGGTTCCAGAGCTCCGTCCTCTTGGATCCCAATGTCTACATGAAATATGCATGCCAAACTTTTGCACATTCCTTGCTCATTTCAGCGGTGAGAGGAGATCCGGTCTCCCAAGCACTACCAATGTCTTTCTGCACCGGGGTTGACTGGAGCCCTTGCAGCTCTTTCTGGGATCAGGGCCTTCATCTTTACACCACAGCAGACTCACAGGGCTCTTTTTCCGGAACCTGAAATCAGACAGCTGTAAATCAAAGATGTAAGGACGGGTGGATTAGGAGTAAAGATGTGGTGAGCGGCTGGTCCTTTATGTGTCTGACTAAGATGGGGGAGGGGGAGGGAGACACAGGACAAGAAAAGCCCTTCAACCACAAGGGGGGGGGAATGAGGTCATCCAAAGGTGACTGAGAGAGATAAAGTAGACAATTCCTTTTCTTAGTAGTTTCAGTTGAAGCAGCATTTTTTCCCCCTTATCTCTGCTAAGGATGAGAGATTTCTATCTCCAGAGGCCTTCTGCCTTAGAGGTTTTCTTTCCAACACCTGCCTTCCTCCGCTTTCCAGCACTTCCTCAAGAGCTGTGTTTAAAAGGGATTTCCTTCTGCAAAGAGGTCTTTGACACTCCCCAATCCTTACTGCTCACCTGAGGTTTTCCTTTATTCTTTTGGGTTTTTCTACTTCTTGATCCTTTAAACAACTCTTTTAATATATTCTATTCGTCCTTACTGCTTGGATAAAAATAATTTTAAAATGACCAAACAACACCCAGTGGTAACTAGGATCCCTTTGGATAAATCGGACGGCAATTCTTTGCATATTGACTGAGTACTAAATTGCAGCTGAACATATCTCTCTCTCTCTCTCTCTTTCTCTCTTTCTCTCTGTCATCTTTATCCCATCTTTCCTCCAAAGAGCTCAGAGAGGTGTGCAGTTCTCCTTTATTTATCCTCACAAAAACTACAAATACCTAAAAAGATGAAGGGATTGTTGGATTTCAGGGAGAACGGGGTAAAGCGGAATTAAGAGAATTGCTCTTAACAAAACTGCTCTTGTCATATGAAATGGTACAGTCCAGGGAGAACACACTTGACCACACAATGGAGTGTTTCCTTAGACCAGCGCCTCCAATCTTTTTGAACCTGTAAGAGCCTTTGGAATTCTGATAGGTGATACCACAAAATGGCTGCCAAAGGAGGCAGAGTCAGCCACAAAATGGGTGTAGCAGGAGGCACAGCAACACAGAGGAAGCCCAAGTGCAGAGGAGACGAGGGGTAATTAAACCAACCAACCAACCATGGGGAAACCAACCATGTATTCTTTTAGATGTGAGATTGTACCAATTCTTATACTCAGGGCTATTTTTGGACAGGAACGCACAGGAACGGAGTTCCAGCTGTCTCCTGAGTTGGCCACGCCCAGCAGGAACTCATTAGCATAATAGGCCACACCCAACAGCAGAAACTCATTCAGATTGGCTACAATTAGGGGTGTGTGGCCTAACATGCAAAAAGCCCTGGGTTTTGACAACAAACAAGGTAAAGAGAATAAGAAGCAAAAGGTGGGTGTGGCTGTTACACTTCTGGTAACATGGGGGTGCAGCCTAATATGCGAATGAGCTGTGCTGTCAGCAGGGGTCGTTTCATAGAAAAAGAGCTAGGGGGACTCATTAGCATAACTCATTAGCATATGCCACACCCCCTGACATCAGGGGCCCGGCGGTGGACCTGCAAGGCTGGCAGGAGTGCGAGGAAGCCCCGCCAAGGCCCTCCCTGGCTCCAGGCAGGCAGGGGTGGGGAGAGGCGGGGAGGAAGCAACTTACCCTCCCTCTTCTCCTGCCTCCTCCTGGCTGAATGAGGGCCGGAGGTGGGGTGGCTGGAAGCAGGGGGCGGGGCTTCGTCATGTGCCCCACCCCCTGCACCTCACCCGGGGGAACTGTGTTCCCTTACGATCCCCCCCGAAATGACCTCTGGCTGTCAGGGGTGTGGCGTAATATGCTAATGAGTTCCTGGTGTTGGGTATGGCCTATTATTCTGATGAGTTCCTCCTGGGCTTTTTCTACAAAAAAACCCCTGCTTATACTGGTTTTTTAAACTATTGTAAGCCGCCCTGAGCCGCCTCGGCGGGACGGCGGGGTAAAAGTCCAATAAATAAAATAAATAAAAATAAAATGAAAGAGGAGTGAAAGAGAATGATGTTGGCAGAGTTCAGAGAATAATCCAATCCACACTTTGGAGTTTGCTTTCTCTGAATTCACTGCAACAGGATATTGCAGAAAGACAATAACTGACTGCAAGCTGTTAATGCAACAGAGAGGCCTACAGAGCACAAGTGCTAACACAAACTAACATGCAGCAGAGAGAGAAAACAAAACAAGAGGTAGACTGAAATGCAAGTGAAAAACATTCAATTAACCCTAACACTAGAGAATGCTCCATAGCTCCCCCTAGGGTACAAATGGACTAAGCTACTCTTTCAGCCATATTTACAGTAATTAAACTCTTAGCAAGCTGTCACTCAGTGGTTCTGAACCTTCCTAATGTCGCGACCCTTTAATACAGTTCCTCATGTTGTGGTGACCCCCAACCATAAAATTATTTTCGTTGCTATCATAAGACCATCAAAAAACTGTGTTTTCCGATGGTCTTAGGCGACCCCTGTGAAAGGGTCGTTCGACCCCCAAAGGGGTCGCGACCCACAGGTTGAGAACCGCTGCTGTCACTTCTCCACCAAATGAAACCCATACTGTGGTAGCAGCTGCCACTCAAACCATGTTATTTTAATGTGCCTAGCCAATAGGGATGCCAGACCCCCTGGGTGGGGGCTGTTGTCCACCACTGCTAGGCCCCACCTCTCCTCCGCTGATCACCTGGCCAGCTGGGGGACTTCCTCCCCCTCAATGGAGAAACACTCAACATTTCAGTGATCTGCCTACATGACTTCAGTTTGACCCAGAAGTGACATAGGCACATTGGGGACATCGGGACAATGCTCTGTTTTTTGGACAAAAACTCTATGGTAGAAGCTAATTCTACCATAGAGTTTTTGCCCACAAATCAGAGTGTCACCCTGACATCCTATATGTGCCTACATCACTTCTGGGTCACATTGGAAGTGATGTGGGCACATCACTGAAACATGGGATGACACTTCCGGTCCCAGTAAGCCCACCCCTCATCCCCTGCTGGCTGCCTGGAGGCACCTGGCAACCCTCCCCGTCAACTGAATCTGTAGCAGCCAATTAGAACCTTTGATGGTCAAGAGCCCCACTTGGCCCCACCCACTCTCTAAAAATACTTGGTGGGATCCAAGAAAGATGTTTGTGGGTGCCATGGCATCCTAGAATTACCAGGTCCCCCCAGGCCACTGAGGGGGGCATAGAATTGCCAGCTCCAGGCTGGGAAACTCCTGGAGATTTGGGGGTAAAGCCTGGAGAGGACAAGGACCTCAGAGGGGTACAAGGCCACAAAGTCCAGCCTCCAAAGCAGCCATTTTCTCCAGGGGAACTGATCTCTGTAGTCTGGAGAAGAGTTGTCATTCCAGGGGATCTCCAGATCCTGCCTGGAGGCTGGCATCCCTAAGGCACAATCAGATACCCAATTGGGGGACCCCTGCTGTAGACCCCTCCTCCTCCCTGTCTTCTCACAGCTCATTGTTTATCCCTCTTTCCCTAAGATTCTTTAGAATTCTTACCTTTCCAGCCGAAAATGCAGTACATTTAGTTGGGCTTGGCTCCAAGCTGTGCATTTACTAAAGCTAATGAACTTTTTGAGTAACCTGTCAGTCAGCTCCTTCGGATGAAGAGCGATCGACATTAAAGAAGTGAAGGCCCCGAAAGGAGAGAGAATTGCCTGTCTTGGCATCTGATTAGCTTGAGAAGGCTCGATTGTGACAGCCTCCATTTCTTTTAGAAGAGATGTATACCAAACTAGCTCTCAAACTCCTAAACCTCTTTGTTGCCTGTTTGGGAGCCGGAGATGATCCGAGACATTTTGCTGCCCAAGGCAAGGGGGGGGAACCATATGGCGCTCCTGCCCGGCTAGGAAACAAATAGAATAACAAAATAAAATAATAGAAAGGGGAAGGGAATCTATCATTAACTATTGGCTATCCACAAATTCTCTGAAGCTGGAGTCAGTGCATTCAACCACGAGCATGGGGCAGGGCCTGCATATTTGCTCCTGCTCTCTATCTGTGCATGTTGGCTCTGAACACATGAACGCTGTGCACATAGGGCTAGGATGCCACTGGTGATGGAAAGAGGGGCTCTGTGGTTAAGCCCATGATTTGCATACAGAAGGTCCCAGATTCAATCCGTAGCATCTTCAGTTAAAAGATATTCAGAGGCAGACATTGGGAAAGACTTTGTCTTCTTGAGACCCTGGAGAGCCATAAATCTGAGTCAGGCAGACTCAGGATGAGACAACTTTAGATGTTCTGATCTTTGCACCACTGGAATATGATTCGGACTCAATTTTTTAATATATATTTTATCACAGCATTAATAGCCAGCCTTGTACAATAGGGTCCCCCGTGGTCTCCTATACAGGCACAGTTTAGTTTCTGCAAGACTGCTGTGTCATATGCCCATAGAATCAAAGTCATCCAACGGTGGACATTAAAACAGCACCAGAGCTTGCTGAGATTTCTTCTAAAGTCAGAGGTGCCATAGATAAGACTGTGTCAGTCAGACATTTTGTTTTCTAGAACCCAGGTGGTGTTTGCGCTTAAACAGTAGAGAAAGAAAGTTACTCTGCACATGCTCAGAGCTACCTTCCTGTCTGATATTATTCTACAGGTTCATAACATTAAAATAGGTTTGGCAGCTTAGCGTCTCTGCATGCCCTGGTTCAGACTATGCAGACTCTGTGGTCTTTGTAAATATGTGGCCAACTTCTGACAGTATCAATAGGTGGGGAAGGAATCAGTAGCAGAGGAAACAGTAGTGACTGCAAGAACTGTGTTTATTGGAACACATCAACTAACCAAGTCAATAGACCAGAAGAGGAGGAGGAGGAGGAGGACGAAGAGAAGAAGAAGATGATATTGGATTTATACCCCGCCCTTCACTACCCGAAGGAGTCTCAGAGTGGCTTACAATCCCTTTCCCTTCCCCTCCCCACAACAGACTCCCTGTGAGGTCGGTGGGGCTGAGCGAGCTCTCTCGAGAACTGTCCTTGAGAGAACAGCTCTGAAAAAACTTATGAGTGACCCAAAGTCACACCAGCAGCTGCATGTGGAGGAGTGGGGAATCAAACCCAGTTCTCCCAGAACAGAGTCTGTGCTCTTACCCACTGCACCAAACTGGCACCAACTAGGTGCATGAGGTTACTCCTGGGAAACCCTCCTTAAAAGTGATGCTATGCCTCACCACCAACTCTATCGTTTACATCATAGTATCCCCTGCCCCCACGAGAAGACTGGTAACCCTAGCCTCCTTTCATCCATGTAGCACATCTCCCAGCCCATGACTCCTTCTGCCTTCCTTCCTGTATCATTACCATTTAATACCCCTGTTCCTGCAACCATGGAAAGTGGAACTCCTCTCATTCTATCGTCCCCACTCCCCCCATGCTTTGATGGCTCTGCAAGTATCATGAGCTTATTCAAATACCTTGAGTGACATCTGTGTAGGGACTCCCTGGACAGTTGCCGAGCTACTGTCCTCCATGCCGCTTTGATCAAGTAGATAATACTGGCCATGAATCCTGCAGCGTTCTTCTGTGCGCGACTTATCCTTCAGATGCTTCTGTGTCACTGGCCCACACAATCTCTACCACTTTACTGGCCCTCTGAACGTTGGCCAGATGATACTACCCAAGAAGCCATCCATGAAGGAGTGTGGATCATCTCAGTAGATCCACCTTAGGGGAAACGCTGGCTTAAGGAAAGAAGACATTGGAAGATCAGATGATCAGCCACTATAAAACGGAAAGCTCATCAGAGTTTGTCTCACGGTGACATTTATTTCTCATTAAATAGAAGATTATTTTCAAACACTATGATAAAGCCCATAAAAGTAAAAGCTCCCTATTGCCTCGTGCACTCGGCTCCTCATCTGTTACAGTCCAAGCTGACAAAATTGGAAATCATTTGGGATAGCAGAGAAAAGTTCAGGAAGATTTGAGAGAGAGAGAGAGAGAGAGAGAGAGAGAGAGAGAGAAAGAGAGAGTGTCCTCCCAGCACTTTGAGAAGAAGGGCAGGACTGACGTGAAAAGATTTTAATAATAATAATAATAATAATAACAACAATAATAACAACAACAACAATAACAATAATATAATTGCATTTTTGTTATTATCAAAAAATTGGTTATCCTTATGATGGACTGGGCTTCTGTGGAAGAAGGGCATATATGGAGAGGCAGGGTGTTGCGGTAGTTACGGGGTTAGTTTTAGATCTGGAATACCTGAGTTCAAATTGCCACTCTGCCACAGAAGATTACGGGATGATCTTAGGCCACTCACGTTTCCTCAGCTTAACCCACAGGGCTGCTGTAAGGATACAGTGGAAGAAGGGAGAATGATGTACAGCACCCTGAGCAATTTGGAAGAATGGCAGGATAAAAATGTATTGGATTAACCGAAAATCTTAGCCAATGCCCCAGATTTACCTGCAACACTGTTGTCTATGAGAGTTGAAGCAGCGTTGCCATGTCTCTCACAGTGGTCTGAGACCTCCCACTGGCCATCTTTGTTGCCTAATGGTGTTGGGAGAATTTTTAAAAAAACAGCTTTGTGGCATCATCTCCTGGGTTTTTTCATAGAGTTTCTGGCAATTCCTAGAGTGGTGTTGCATCACTTCCGGTTTCTCCCAGAATGGAAGCATCACTGCACGCAACACTCCTCACCCACAAACCCACCTCCTCATCCACAAAGCTCCAACAGCTACAGCATGGCAGCTCTAGGCTGAAGTGGGCTGGACCACACCATGTCATTAGAGGAGAGCACATTTTGCCCTCATGGATACAGCACCCTGAAGTGTAGTGCTTTTTCCCCACAGAATTCAAGGCTTTCTTAAAATATGGATGGCAGCGATGGGCATACCAGGATGGTAGGGCTAGCTCTGCTCATGTCCCCTGATGACTCCAGCCTTTATCAAGTATTTTACCATGGTTGGTATAGCCCAGGGGTTGTTTCGTAGAAAAAGAGCTAGGGGAACTCATTAGCATAACTCATTAGCATATGCCACACCCCCTGACATCGCCGGAAGTGTGTCATAAGGCCACACCCCCTGACATCACCGGAAGTGTGTCATAAGGCCACACACCCCGCCCCCAACAGTCCCGGCCGCCACCGCCGGCCTTGCAGGTCCACTGCCGAGCCCCATGAGGGGCCCGGCGGTGGACCTGCAAGGCTGGCGGGAGTGCAAGGAAGCCCCGCGAAGGCCCTCCCTGGCCCCAGGCAGGCAGGGGTGGGGAGAGGCAGGGAGGAAGCAACTTACCCTCCCTCTTCTCCTGCCTTCTCCTGGCTGAATGAGGGCCGGAAGCGGGGCGGCCGGAAGCAGGGGGCGGGTCTTCGTCATGTGCCCCGCCCCCCGCACCTCACCCGGGGGAACTGCGATCCCCCGCGATTCCCCCCAAAATGACCTTTGGTATAGCCTCATCCTGGGCTTATTTAAAGTGTTTTATCCCACTTTCCCCAAGGTGCTACACAGGTGGAGAAGATTAAAACAGAACAAATCCTAAAAACAACAGGAAACATTCATTCAGCTGCCCAAATCATTATAAAATCCTCAGACCTCAGCCTGAGACCCTGGAGAGCCACTGCCAGTCTGAGTAGACAATACTGACCTTGATGAACCGATGGTTTGATTCAGCAGAAGGCAGCTTCATATGGGTTTATGTGTGTTTTTGTACTTGTCCTTGCCTTTCTTACAATGGTGGGTTGGGTGGATGTAACCAGCTTTTTGGATGATGGGAAAAGGGAGGAAGGGTTCCCCTTTGATCACCCAAAAAGGTTATGCTGAAGGTCATGAGACTTCTATGGACAAAAGCCAGGAGGGACAGGTTTTGCAGCAAAGAAGAGAATGGGGAAAGTTTGGGTGGGTGAAAAAGTTGGTTGGATCCACCCCACGATTTGCAGCTCTGGTTCTTCAGGGTTCAGCTTCCTCTCCAGGGACCCCTGTATTTCTCAGTGGATGGCTGGATACATACCTCTTGTCTTTGTGTGCACAGAAATATAAACGTGCACACGTGATCCCCAATGCACCGTGCATTGCACAGCCAGCCATTTCACACCCTGCAGCTCTTGAGGAATACTTTGAAATGCAAGAACCTGTTGTCAGACAATTATATCCCTCCCCAATATGTCTTTAACTGAAAGAACAAACATCATCTTGTCTTTTCAAGCAGCGGCGGACAGGCTGTTACGGAACGAATGAACCCAGCACAAAACTGAAGAGAGCCTTCAGCAAATGTGTAATGGAACGGGGAGAATCTGGCATCCATCTTCAGTACGAGAACAGGAAATTTAAAGGACACGTCTATTTTCTTTGGTGAAATGCTGATGTGCTGCTATGGGAATGTGAACTTTGATGCATGCATCAGCTTTGTTTCATGTGGGGATGAGGATTAAGGGGCTGGGGCAGGAAAGTGCCATGACTCGAGACCAGGGGTCATTTCCTGCAGGAGCGCACAGGAGCGGAGCTCCGGCAGTAAAGAGCCCAGGGGGCGGGCACATGCAACAAGCCCCACCCCCTGCCCCCAGCAGTCCTCAGTCATAGCAAGAAGCAGCCAAGTAAGTTGCACAGCCCCACCCAGCCCCACAGTTCAAAACAGTCCAGTGGTACCTTTAAGACCAGTTTTTATTCAGGTACAAGCTCTCCCTCCTCTGTGAGGACAGATCTGCACATTCCCCCACCCCAAATAGCTAACAATCCAAAACAGTCCAGTGGAGCCTGAGCGGTGGGTGTTGCCTTCTGACACACTTCCGGTGATGTCAGGGGGTGTGGCATATGCAAATAAGTTATGCTAATGAGTTGTGCTAATGAGCTCCTGCACCTCTCTTTCTACGAAATGACCCCTGACCATATTACAGTTGATCTCCAGATGGCAGAGATCAGTTTCCCTGGAGAAAATGGCTTTATCTGGTCATGAGCAGCGGCACCGGCCACGTCTCTGCAGAAACAGCCCAGGCTGAAGCTTAGAGTGGTCCTGCGAGAGTCCACGCCGCTTCCTGGTGTTTTGATTGGACAGGCAGTGCAGCGCTAAAGCTGGTGGCAACTGACACTCCTGATTGGTTGCAGCTGTGCACAGCAGGGTCCTAATCTGGTACTTCTGG
>NW_015166445.1:9259-11786 GCF_001447785.1 Gekko japonicus | reverse complement strand
TAGGGGCGGGGTGTGTGGCCTTACGACACACTTCCGGTGATGTCAGGGGGTGTGGCCTTATGGCACACTTCCGGTGATGTCAGGGGGTGTGGCATATGCTAATGAGTTATGCTAATGAGTTCCCCTAGCTCTTTTTCTACGAAATGACCCCTGGGAATGTGAACTTTGATCCAGGCATCAGCTTTGTTTCATGTGGGGA
Source organism: Gekko japonicus (assembly GCF_001447785.1). Taxonomy (NCBI): domain Eukaryota; kingdom Metazoa; phylum Chordata; class Lepidosauria; order Squamata; family Gekkonidae; genus Gekko; species Gekko japonicus. The sequence goes on along the minus strand of NW_015166445.1, from coordinate 11,587 downwards.
TGAGGATTAAGGGGCTGGGGCAGGAAAGTGCCATGACACGAGACTAACAGAGGTGCTTTGCCCTTGGCGGCTTCTGCATAGCAGCAGCCCTGGACATCTTTGGTGGTGTGTCCCATCCCAATACTAAGCAAGGCCAACCCTGCTTTGCTTCCAAGATCTGACAAGATCAGGCTACAGTGGGCCATCCAGGTCAGGACATTAAGGGGCTGGGATGGCCAAACTATCCATCGAAAATGTAGGATTCACAGAGGAAATCAAAGATTCTATCTTTTCTATCTATACGTAGATCCCTCCTCCCTCCCTCCTCTCCACAAATACAGAATTCTAATCTCCAAGGCTCACAAAATCTTATGCCCCAATAAATCTATTGCTTTCAAGAGGTCATAAGACTCGGCTATTTGCTTCCCTCTGTTTTTATTTTCATTTTTTTGCACCAGGTATCTCCCCCTTGTGTCCTATATCACTCCAGTTGCTTATACAACAGGGGCACGTTGGAGATCTCCGAGCTGTACAAAGCAGGAAACAGTGATAATATACAAGTTAGCTTAAAGAGGAGAAGAAGTGAGAAGCGAGCCAGGAGAGATTCACTTGGGCGGCTCAAAAACTCCAGCAGAGACATCCTTCAGAGACGGAAGCATTTGTTACACCCATCGGTGCCGGAGATAGCACCAAACAAATGAAAGTTATTAAAGGAAAGGAGATGGATGAAGCCCAAGACATCCGTTTGTTTGCCTGCGCCAGATTCGTTTCCAGAAAAAGCCCTTATCAATTTCCAGGGAATGGTTTGCCCTGTCATTGCGGCCTGGGTGTTAATGTTCTTTACGGCTCTGTTAAAGCGGGCGCAGTGACACCAATCTAAATAAGGGAGAAAGGAAGGTTTATCAGGCTGTCAGTGACCAGTTATTAACATTTTCAAACAAGGGCATTAAAGGAGAAAATTCTGAGCGGCTTATTGGTACCCGGGAAAGGAGCCAAAAAAATAAACATGGACAATTAACAGGAAATAGGCAAGAACACACTCTGGTTCCCCACCCTCTTTCATTTGTAACTGATGGAGCCAATGAGCTTGAGTGCTCACGGCATGCAAGGGACAGTGAGTTGAGTTTGGTCATAGAAAAACAAGGTTCAGATTCCTGTTCAGACATGAAGCTCCCAAGGTAGCTTTTAGCGGGGTACTTGCCATGCAAACAGACTTATTGGGGATCAGCACACTAAATCAGAAGATTCACTTTGGATGTGATCAGCCCACTGAATCAGAAGACCCATTCCAAGCACATCAGTCAGATTTAAGTAGGTGACCTTCCTTACAAGTGTTACTGGATCATGCAGCAACATGATTGGCACGACAGATACACAAATCATCACACACACAAAATGGTTGCTCTAAATCCCAGGGACAGGAAGAAGTATCAGTTTCATAGGATGCTTCCTGTTTGCCTCCTGCTATTGCCTTACTTGAGGAAGTGTTTAAGTTGCCAAAACTGAGGGTGGTAAACCACCATGTCTGTACAAATTGTCAACAGAACTGAACTACAGCTGAGTCGAATTTGTGCACGTTTCAGTTTTCTGTCAACGTGTGTGTTTTCCACATATTTCATTAGATAGCTAAGCAAATGAAGCAAAAAAAACGAAGAAAAAGAAATTGTTTTGGTGCCCCCCGTGTTCATTTCCTAACAAGAAAATGTGCACTATGTTGAGATTGTTGAGGGGATCGAAACCTTGCTTCCTCACAAACAATGCTGTTTGTCTGTTTTCTCCCATCTCAGTTCCCCTAAATGAAGACACACAGGGAGAGTGAAAATGAATGAAACCAAGTGAACATAGTGACATAATACACATGTGTGGGGAGGGTTGCATATATGTTGCTGTTTTATTTTAAAACAGGCCATAGCTTGACAGTTCTGAGACAAGAAGAAAAACCTGTGTGTGTGTGCGTGCGCACGTGTGTGTGTGAAGTACCGTCAAGTTGCAACCGACTTATGGCAACCCCAGGAAGAGGCTTTCAAGGCAAGTGAGAAGCAGAGGCAGTTTGCCATCACCTTCTTCTGCAGAGTCTTCCTTGGTGGTCTCCCTTCCAAATACCAACCCTGTGTAGCTTCCAAGATCTAATTAGATCAGGCCCAGGGGTGGCCAAACGTGCTTAATGTAACGGCCACATAGAATAAATGTCAGATATTTGAGAGCCACAAGACCTGACCAAATATCACACACACGTTTTTTTATTGAAAAATATGCAAATTTCCTTTTTACTAAATGCCTCCTTCCCTCCCAAAACCTCATGTACAGTACACCAATGTTAATATGTCCTCAATGAGGGCCTGCAAGACG
>NW_015166445.1:3486-8734 GCF_001447785.1 Gekko japonicus | reverse complement strand
CCGCCCCCTCCTTCTGGCCGCCCCGCTTCCAGCCCTCATTCAGCCAGGAGGAGGCAGGAGAAGAGGGAGGGTAAGTTGCTTCCTCCCTGCCTCTCCCCACCCCTGCCTGCCTGGGGCCAGGGAGGGCCTTGGCGGGGCTTCCTCGCACTCCCGCTGGCCTTGCAGGTCCACCGCCGGGCCCCTGATGTCAGGGGGTGTGGCATATGCTAATGAGTTATGCTAATGAGTTCCCCTAGCTCTTTTTCTACGAAATGACCCCTGGTTTTACCAAGCCCACACTGGAACAGAAAAAAGATGTGGCTCAAAACCACATTCAGATACCCCAGGCCAACACCGTACTGACTGCAGGGTCACCCTTGAATGGCCATAAAACAGCCATAAATCTACGTAGAGGGTACCATAAAACGGAGATCAAAAGAAGTGAAAGGGGCATGCAGTTTGAACACTGCCATAAAATCTGGCAATCAATCAAAGTGAAAGTGGCATGAAATGTAGAGGGGAATTTCTGTTCCCGAGTGGGTTTGGTAAAACAGCGGAGCAGATGCTAGATGCAGACTGGGCCCCAATGTTGTCATATGTCAGAAGCTAAGCAGGGTCAGTGTCTGGATGAGCAACTGTCAAGGGAGACTCTGCAATGGAAGGCAACAGAGGTCTCGAGTCCCCTGTGGGGAGAGGGTGTGTGTGGGGGTCTAAATCAATTAAATAAACAAGTAAGTAAACTACCTCTGCTTCTTACATGCCTTGAAGACCCCTTGTTGGGGCTGCCATAAGTTGGTTGAAACTTGACACTTCTTAGGTACATATCAAATGAGAACTCTTTCTCTTATCTGCCTGGAATTTAGCAGCAAGAGACAGCAGGGTAGGGTTACTGTTCAGGTCCTACCACTGCAAATTTCATCTGGATTGGTTGAGGGGGCGGGAAGTACCAGAAACATATTTCCCACTGTGAAAACAATGGAAATGAAAACTGAAGGTAATAATTGAACTAACACCTTCATAAAGAATCCAAATCAAGTTTTCTGGCATTAGAGTACAACATGGGGGGGGGGAGATGTGCTTTTCTTGATTTGACGTGACAACAACGCAAAGGAGAGCTAAAAGTGGATGACTAGTTCAGGTGCAGGTCTGAAGTGAAGGGATGGGGCGACAGACTGCGAGTGTCTATAATATTCATTGGTTAAACATCAAAGTATTGTAAATGTTAATTGCAGACAGTAAAAATCATACATTTATTTAGAACTTATATCTAAATGTGAGATATTGAATATAATGAGGTAACCCTGAGCTCTGAAAAAAAAAATCTGTTTTCTTCTTCTTCTGTGTCTCAGTTAAATATACTTAATTCACTTTGAAATCTCTGTCACTTTCCATGCTTTATCAATCCATTATTTTTTCCCACTCCTTTCTTTAACTGTTGGCAACTTATAATTTACCATTTAGTAGCTATCAGTGTTCTTTGCTGCTGTGAGTACACTCCCAGTCATCTCACAATGATATTTGTGAATAAATCCTTTTGAATGCCTAGGCAGGAAGGGCCCGGGTAGACGAGGCCTGCCATTTGTGGGGCCAGGCGGGGGGAGGGAAAGGCTAGCCAGATGCGGGTTTGGGGGTGGGGCCGGGCGAGCGGCGGGAAGAGGGGTGCCTCCCCTCCCTCCCCAGGCCAATGGAAGGGCAATGGGGCAGTCGGGAAGGGGAGGCCTTCAAACAGTGGGGAAGACCACTCACCATCCCCACTCGACCAATGGAGGTAGAGTGCTCTTTGCCCACCCATCCCTACCTGTTTCGTGTGGTATTTGGGGATTGATATTGTAGTCTGGGTTACTGACAAGGGGTGTTTGTGGGCCGTTGTTAGATTGTTTTGTTGTTAGTTTCATGTTATAGTTTCTATTGTGCACATTTTGTCACAACTATTGGCGGTAACAACATGGGGCCGGATCCATTTGTGGAAATCGGCCTGTGTGCCAATTTCCGGAGTTGGGGACCCTTTAAGGGTCTTGGCGTGAAGGTTGAAGGGAGTAAGCAAACTCAAGGACTAACAACGATTGCCGTCACAGCCAGATGGCAGGGGAGTTCACGAAGGGGCAGGCGCCCATGTGGACCCCGGCACCCTGCCATCCCGCAGTCTCCACCCATGCCTGTTGGCTGGGTAATGGATACCTCGGCTTGTGTGTGGTTCAGCCGATTGGTTGGATTCGGTGGACCCATACTGTCAGTGCTTTACAGCTGTAACCAATAAAGTTGTGGCCAATTTTATCCACCTAATTTCCAAAGAAATCTGTTGTGTGAGTGGCCAATTTAAACGGGGAGTGGCCAAGCCTCTCCATTCCAAATAAGACCTGGAACCGCAAGTAGTATGTTGGCGATAGCTTTAAAAGTGTAGTCATTTGGTGTAGTCTTTATTTATTTATTTATTTATTTATTTATTTGTATTTTTACCCCACCCTCCCCGCAAACAGGCTCGGGGCGGCTTACACAGGGGCATAAGCCCATACATAACCCAATATAAAACAGTAAAACCATTAGATCACAACAAACAGATAAAGTGCTCCATGCAGACAAGATGGTCTCTGAGGATGGTAGCAATCATTTCCTTAGGTGAATATGTCCTATCGATGGTCCAAGCCAGTCCAGTGGCATCAGTGCCATGCAAATTTATGGCCGTTCTTCCGGGGACCACTCCCAACCCTGTTTTTTCAGTGGTGGTAGTAGTAGAAGTGGCGACCCCTATATAAAAGCCTGGTGGAAGAGCTCTGTCTTGCAGGCCCTGTGGAACTGCATAAGGTCCCCATTAAGAGTGGCAGGGTCTAATCTGGAGAACTGGGTTTGATTCTCCACTTCTCCTCCACATGAAGCCAGCTGGGTGACCTTCGGCCAGTCATATCTTTCTCAGAGCTGTTCTCTCAAGAGCAGTTCTCTGAGTTCACTCAGCCCCACCGGCCTCACAGGGTGTCTGTTGTAGGGAGGCAAAGGGAAAGGAGTTTGGAAGCCCATCTGAGACTCCTTCAGGTAGTGAAAAGCAACATATCAAAACCAACTCTTCTTCTGCTGCTGCTGCTGCTGCTTCTGCTGCTGCTCCTTCTCCTTCTTCATCAGAACCAGCTCAGTAAGGGATGTCTCCTGAGACAGCCAACATAGCCATGCTGTAGGGAGGCCAGGTCTCCTGTTATAAGAGAAGACCTTCCATCCTGGATCCCATGATCCCTGCCACCTGGGCAGCAGTGGAAATATGTATGTTTGTGTGTGTGTGGGGGGGGGGGTGATGTCACATTGCACTGATGCCACAATGTCACTTGTGGTGCCGCAATATCACCTGAATTGACATCACTTCTTTGGCATGAAGTTCTGGGATTCAGCCCAAACCCTGTAATTAAACCATAGAGGGTTTTTTTTGGCAAATCCCAGAGTGTCCCACTGATGTAATGAAGTTACTTTTTGTTTGTGCTGGAAGTAATAATCAGGTAGGTCATCCCCCCCCCATAAACTCTCACTGGGTGCCGGCGTTGGTTTGGCAAGCCAACACTGCTACCCATTGTCCCATATCACCCAGTAGACAGAAGAGACAACACTCCTTATTTTTTATTTAATTTTTTTAATTCGTTTTAAAATGATCATTAACAACAATGAACATCAAAAGCATTAAACAAGCAACAACAAGAGATAAGGATCAAGTAGCCTCAAAAGTCTATTATGTAACAGTAAAAACTATTTTAACATTCTTGAACATTTATCTACCAATAATGAAGAGTATGAAGTGCCGGTAATTATGCTACCTCTGTCAGAAAAGCGAGTGTGAGGACTAGATCAGAACTGGATCCTAGATGCAGAAGACTTTTGTATGTATCTCAGAGTGAACAATAGAGAGCTAGAAGAAAAGCCAAGAAGAGTAAGTAGTATTTCTTCCTCATCCCCCATGTGTCTTTAAACACAGTGGTGGCACCAGTGGAAGCATCCCTCCCCACCTCCAGCCAGCACTTCACCTAGACTCACTATGGAACATGCACAAGACTGAGTACTAAAAAGAGCAAATGTTCATATACTAGACGTAAGGTTACCAGTTCCAGGTTGGGAAATAGCTGGAGATTCTGCGGGTGGATCCTGTGGAAGGCGAGGCTGGTGAGGGGAGGGACTTCAGTGGGGTAGAAGGCCACAGAGTCCACCTTACAGTGTCATCAGGCTCAACAAGGATGGGGACCCCTGTGTTAGGTGAACTTGTCTCTGTCACCTGGAGATCAGTTGCTATCCCAAGAGATCTCCAGCTACCATCTGTCGTCTGGCAGCCCTAACTCGTACCGTATATTAAAAACGCCATTTTTATTCCACCCTTCAGGGTGCCATTCATGGTTCTCCCTCACCATTTTATCCACACCTCAGCTCTGAGAGGCAGGCTAGGCTATGTGCAAATGACTGGCTCAAGGTCACCCATCAAACTTCTTGGCTGAGCGGGGATTTGAACTCAGGGTTCCCAGGTCAGCAGTCTAACCATTTCTCCACACCCACTGTCAACATAATTCAGTGTTGCTGGTGCACTGTGAGGTGGTAAAAAAGACGACATACTTGGGAATTGAGTTAACACCAAAAATATGGACTTGTACAAAAACAACTATGAAAAACTTTGGAATAAGTTAACCCAGGACTTTAAGAAATGAGATAACATGAACCTATCTCTTATGGGTAGGATATCAGTGGTTAAAATGAATGTGTTACCGAGAGTGATGTTTTTATTCCAAACTATCCCAATATTGTACAAGACGGACATATTAACCAAATGGCAACAGGAGATCTCGAAATTTGTCTGGGCAGGCAAAAAACCCAGAATTAAAATGAAAATTCTCTGTGACGCAAAAGAAAGAGGAGGATTGCAGCTACCAAACCTAAGACTGTATTATGAAGCAGTTTGTTTAACTTGGCTGGAACAATGGGTGAGATTGGACAACAAAAAACTGCTTGCACTGGAAGGTCATGACTGTAGGTTTGGTTGGCACGCATACTTATGGTATGAGAAGACCAAAATGGATAGTTTTTTTAGACATCATGTGGTGAGACGTGCTTTATTTGCGACATGGACAAGATACAGAAGATATTTTCGAGATGCAAGGCCACTATGGATTGTACCAACAGAAGTTTTGACACCATATTCAAGACAGCAAGGCAAGGAGTGGTTGCCTTATAGAGACTTAATTATGAAGCAAGGAACAGAATGGGTAATGAAAGGGCAGGATGAAATTCAATACAACTATGAGTGGTTAAA
>NW_015166445.1:3233-3346 GCF_001447785.1 Gekko japonicus | reverse complement strand
ATTTCTAAAATGTATAAAATATTGTTGAAATGGTTTACGGAGGATGAATCTGTAAAAGAACAAATGATAAAATGGGCAGTTAATATGAATAAGGAAATAACTATAGAAACTTG
>NW_015166445.1:2946-3065 GCF_001447785.1 Gekko japonicus | reverse complement strand
GTTCATTGTTAAATGCAAAAAATTTTAAAATGTTCTTTTAAGAAAGCACCTGAAATTCTGCTCTTAGGTTTAAAAATGGAAGAACTAAATGTAACAAAAAGGACATTGTTCTGGTATTT
>NW_015166445.1:0-1631 GCF_001447785.1 Gekko japonicus | reverse complement strand
GTGGCCAACTCGGGAGCCAGCCGGAACGCCGTTCCTGTGCGTTCCTGCCCAAAAAGAGCCCTGGCATGGGTCATTATCGGGCCCATAGCTTAGTGGTGGAACATCTGTTTGCATTCAGAGGTTCTCTGCGTCAGTCCTCAGCACCCACAGCTCAGGTGGCAGGCAGCCTCCTGTCCCCCTATTGCATACCTTATGTTCGCTTGATGAAAGCATGGGAGAAAAAATGGGGGAATAACTGTGTGGATGCCATGATGTCACTTCTGAGCAAGCACCCAGAAGTAATGTAACAGCACCTATGAGAGCCAGTTTGTGTGGGGAGGGGGAGGGAAAGGAGATTGTAAGCCGCTCTGAGACTCCGAGTGAAGGGTGGGGTATAAATCCAATCTCTTCTCCTCCTCCTCCATTTCCTCTTCTTCCCCAAAACTCTATGGGTCTTTACCATAGAGATGGGAGGGGAACTCCTAGTGTTGCTGATGACAATGTCATGTCTGGGTGAGCACCAAGGATAGCCAGGAAAGGGCTGGTAACCCTAAACTCATGTAACTTTTTTCTTATGGCTGTTAAGTCACATCTGACTTATGGTGACCACATGGTGGTTTTCAAAGCAATAGGCATTCAGGGGTGGGCTGCTATTGCCTGCCTCTGTGGTACCACCCTGCGCTTCCTTGATTGCCTCCCATCCAAATACTAGCCAGACCCAACCCTGCTTAGCTTTTGAGATCCAATGAGACTGAGCTAGCTTGGGGTATTCAGGTCAGGGCAAGCTCATGTAATAGATTAGGCAAAAGATCAGAAACTCTGGAAAGTTAATGCCAGGAACGGTCAATACTGGCCTTGAGAGACTGAGTCTCTGACTCAGCAAAAGGCAACTTGATGAGTTCATCCTTTGTGGGTCCCCCCCCCCCTTTAAGCCATGTTTGCTTTCCCATCCACTTTTGCTCCAAGGCCTAATGCTTTACAAGTAATGATTTGTGAATTATCCACGACTGTTTTCTATACTGTACAATCCAATGTTTTCCCCTTATCCCTGTTGTACACAAAGATGCAAGGAACCGAGTGAACGGCAAGGCAATGCTTAGAGCCGCAAGGGCTCAGTAGACCACGCTTCTTCAATAGCTGATAACTGCAAGGACAAGTATCTGTTCTCACTTGTATTAGATGTAAGCCTTAAACAATCAGTGTTCTTGTGCGGCAGACAGCATGATAAATTACACATCCCAATCAATATCCTTTAGTGCATATTGGTTTTAAAAGGTTTATGGGCAAACAAACTCCGACCATTTTCAATATTGCCCTTTTCTCCCCAAATCAATGGCCACTGTAATTGCAAGAGAGGGAAGCGCAAGGAGGGAGGAGAGTGCAAATCTTTTTTTGGAATGCATGTCATGCGATAGGAATTAGCCAGCAAGAACAAAAGATTTTTGAGCCTGTATGAGCATATGAGGGTGCTTTAATACTGGAGCAAGTCATTGGTCTATTTTCACCCAGTGCTGGATGGGATGTCTAGCAACAGTTCTCCAAGGACCTAAGCAGAAGACGTTTCCTGAATTTCAACTAAACACTTGTGAATAAATCCTGTCAACATCAAATGGCCTTGAGTCTTAGGTAGGTTTGCCAGCTCTGGGTTGGGA
>NW_015166444.1:858632-860224 GCF_001447785.1 Gekko japonicus | reverse complement strand
TCTTGCCTTTCAAAGCATTTTATTCATTCGGGGGGGGGGAGGGGATATTGTGTTTTGTTTTTTTCAGAGCTTCCCCAAATTTTCCATTTTTTTGCCAGTGGAAAAATAGGAACAAACTTCTTGGAAGGGAACGGTGCTTTTTCCCTCCACACACCCCCCCCCCCGGGCTTTCACACCTCTAGTTATGGCTTTCCTGAAACAATTCTAGGAATTGTAGTTTTGAGAGGATGCAGAGAAGGCATCTGTTGAGACACGAATAGCACTTCTTCCCTCCCGAGGGACTAAAAATGACTGTTAAACCAGTTGTGAATTCGCAGCTTTTCTCTGCAATTACCTCAGTTCTCTTTCGAAAGGTGAAGGGGAGGACTCCGAAAGAACTGCTCCTGCTACCGAAAAGCAGGGTGGGAGTTTGAGAGTGGTGTGTCCAGGCCTTGGGCTTCCCTGTAATCCATTTGCCTCTCAGGTACTGAGCTCCCAAGGATTGCTTCCTAAACTCATGTGTTTAATTTTTTTGTTTTATTTATGTTACTTATGGTCCGCCTCTCTCACTTGGACTCAAGGTGGATTACACAGAGTCAGCCCATACAACGGACAGGATGGGACATTCAATAAACAATATGAGGCAAGGTTTTTCTAGATGTGGAGGGATGTGGATACTTGGCTGCAGGGCTTTTTTTTGTAGAAAAAGCCCAGCAGGAACTCATTAGCATAATAGGAAACACCCAACAGCTGAAACTCATTAGCATATCAGGCCACACCCTGACACCACAGCTCATTAGCATATTAGGCCGCACTTGATCTTAGCCAAAAGGCCGAGAAGCGATGGGTTTTATGTGACTGTTATTATGTACCTTGACATATTTATGTCTATTTTATGTACCTATTTTACCCCCCTTTGGTATCCTCTTGGTCAAGACTTCGGTCATAAAGACCTGTAATAAATTGAATTGAATTGAATATTAGGCCGCAGACCCGTGTTGCCAGAAGTGTGGTCATCCAGCCACACCCACCTTTTGCTTCTTATTCTGTTGACCTTGTTTGTTGTCAAAACCCAGGGCCTTTTTTTTGTAGCAGGGACTGCTTTGCATGTTAGGCCACACACCCCTAACACAGCCAGTCCTAATGAGTTTCTGCTGTTGGGTGTGGCCTATTATGCTAATAGGTTCCTGCTGGGTGTGGCCAACTCGGGAGCCAGCCGGAACTCCGTTCCTGTGCGTTCCTGCCCAAAAATAGCTCTGCTTGGCTGAAAGCAGCTGATCAATCCATGAGGTCTGGGTCTATGCTGGGAAGCAGCTGGAGTCACAGGGTTGCCAGCTCTGGGTTAGGAAATACCTGGAGATATTGGGGGTGGAGCCTGGGGAACGTGGGGTTTGTGGAGAGAAGGGACCTCAGCGGAGTACAGTGCTATTGAGTCAGGCCTTTTTTAAAATTCAGGGGGCCTTTAAATAAGTTGGGGGCACCTCCCCCACACACATCCAAGTGAGTGCCATAATAAAATTTAAAAATCGAAAGTTGGGGGGCCTGGGCTGGATGGGGGAGGCTCAGTGGTAAGTCAGGGGGTCTTGGCAGTAAGTCAGGGGGCTAGGCCCCCA
>NW_015166444.1:786976-857967 GCF_001447785.1 Gekko japonicus | reverse complement strand
TGGCGCCCCCCTCCCCGTGCGCCCTCCATGGCTTGGACCTGTTAATTGGATCTGTCCCATGGACCTCCTGTTCCCTATAAAAGGACCAGGCAGCAGGTGATGGGAAAGACCTCTGCCTGAGACCCTGGAGAGCTGGAGAAAGAGGCTGTGGCTCAGTGGCAGAGCATGCAGAAGGTCCCAGGTTCAATCCCTGGCATCTCCCAAGACCCCGCCAGTTAAGATTAGACAATGACAGAGCTGCCAATAGTATAGGACAGCTTCATGTGTCCAAAAGGTGGCATTTAAGCATAATTCCTCTCTTACAAGGAGGCCCTTGAAAATATGCCAGTAGAGACTTTCTAACACCCTACAGCTGAAAATGAGGACTCACCTTCAACACTTCCAAGAGTTCTGTCCTCACACCGAGCACCCCTGTCCAATCACCCCTTCCCAGTACAGAGTGTAGGAAACTCTCAACTTGCTAGTTGCTGTATTCAGTTCACCTGCAACAGCCTGCCTACCTTCTGATTTTAATAAAGTACTTCACACCCCAGCCATTTGGAACTCTTGTAGAATAACTGCAATTTGAAGGCACTCCGTATTTGTATTCTTCTAGCTTGTTTTTGTGTGCCTGACTTGGCCTATCGATGCATCAGAGTCAAGATTCATCCCTCAGCACCCCACACATGGATTTAATTACTAGAGGTGTGAGGCAGATCCTTGGCACATGGAAATATTAAACATGCATACAAAGTTAACCCCCAAATGTGAAATGAAGAAAACCTGGGAACGGTGGTGTTTAACCAGGGACATAGACAAGGAAACGGTGGCCTGTCCACGTCAACAGGGGCAGTAAAAACACACACACACACAAATCAGAATTTCTCTGTGCTTTGCCCAAGGAAGGCATTTCAAGTTTCACCCAGGAATGGAACGACAATTTCAAAGCTATTTCAGTAAGGAGAAGATCCATTCAAAATAATGCAAAAGCTTCCTCTTTGCTATCATCAAGATATAAATTGCATGCAGACACACAAAGCAGTTTTGGCTACTTTTGGTACCTTATAACAGGCAGACAGAGCAGCAACCGAGGACATAACCACCCAAGGCACAATCACCTGCAGCCTGAACAATATGGGAGGTGAGAATGCCCCTATGGACCTACCTTGTCTACAAACTTACCTGATTCTCAGGTTGTGCTGCTCAGGGACTCAATCAGGAGTAGAGAGGGAAATGTAGAGTCTGCTGTTCATGGACTCAATCAGGAGCTAGAGAAATTTAGAATATCCTCACAGGCCCGATCCAAGAATCCAAAAATCAGCAGCCTTATTTTCTTCCTTCTGTGTAAAAATAGGTTTCTTTTCAGCCTAGCTTTGGATCCCAGTTTAGGGTTGTCAACCTCCAGGTGGGGCTTGGAGGTCTCCCAGAATTGCAACTGATCTCCAGGTGACAGAGATCAGCTCCCCAGGACAGCTACTTTGGAGAGTAGAGGATACTCCAGAAACAATGGCACAGCTGTGTCTCCCTTATTTGGGGAGGGGGGGAGGTGCCTTAAGGGAATTCTACTAGGGATGCCAGGCTCCGGATGGGGCCTTGGGATTTCCTGGAATTACAGCTCCTCTCCGGACTACAGAGGTCAGTCCCCCTGGAGAAAATGGCTGCTTTGGAAGGTGGACTCCGTGGCATAGTAGCCCACTAAGGTCCCTGCCCTCCCCAGGCTCCATCCCCAAATCTCCAGGAATTTTGCAGATAGATCGATAGATAGATGATAGACACACAGATAGATACACACACAGTGACTAGGGATCCTTGGGGCAGTGACGCTCTGTCTTCTTGGTGCTTGGCAGGGGGGCAACAGTGGGAGGGCTTCTGCAGTTCTGGCTCCGCCGGTGGACCTCCTGATGGCACCTGAGGTTTGGCCACTGTGTGACACAGAGTGTTGGACTGGATGGGCCATTGGCCTGATCCAACGTGGCTTCTCTTATGTTCCTATCCTCCAGTATAGCCCTTGCTGCTGCTCCCCCCATCTGCAACAGATTTAAGCATCCATTCCATACTAACCAAGACGCTAATTCTCTGTTTCCTGCATTCCCTCTAAGCTGAGTTAGTGTGAGCTAGCCTCCAGCTCACATATTTTTGTCTTAGCTCAGGGAGGATGGCTCCAGAGCAAACTAATTGATGCAGTAGCCAAATTGCTCACTCACAACATTAATGCCAGTAGCTCACAAAGTAGAATTTTTGCTCACAAGACTCCACAGCTTAGAGGGAGCATTGGCGTGCACATGTAGCTGTTAACAGCCACAGAGTGTCTCAGGTTGCAATCCCATGAAGAGATAGGCATGAGTAAACTCAAGCATTGTGTAGGGGACCCAGTCTAAGACGGGTGGATACAGTGTTGGAGTAGGATCTGGGAGAGCCAGATTTGAATCCCCACCAGTGTTCTCTCTAAGCTGAGTTAGTGTGAGCCAGCTCACAGTTTTCTAGCCTCTAGCTCACAGATTTTTTTGTCTCCACTCAGGAAGGAGGGCTCCAGAGCAAACTAGTGTATGCAGTAGCCAAATCGCTTGCCCACAACCGTAATACCGGTAGCTCACCAAGTAGAGTTTTTGCTCACAGGACTCCACAGCTTAGAGGGAGCATTGATGCCCACCCTGCCATGGAAACTTGTGGGTGACCTTGGGCCAGTCACACATTCTCAGCCTACCCTTGCAGGGCTGTTGTGAGGGAAAATGGACACAAGGGAAACAGTGTAGACTGCTTTGGATCCCCCTTGGGGTTAGAAGTGGGATAGAAATGAAGTTAATTAATTGTCTGGGAGTTCACTTTAACTACCCAGACCTTCAGCCAGACCCTTCTCCAGCATCCTTTGTCTGTATAAGGCTGTTCTGTAGCTATTCTGAGAATCTAAAATTCTCCCTCAGATCAATTGTAATATATTTGGACAATGGGGTTTCTCTTCTTCTTTCTGTAGAAGCACTTTTCTGACTATTGCCTATCAGAAAACACTGACTCCCAAATGTCTCTTTCCTCAGAAGCCACTCTCTGGCTCCTGATTCAGACATTAGATTTCAAAAGACCAAACAGCGGAAGACCCATTTGCGAAAGACCTCTTCCCCTCCCCCCCAGATCAGCTGCTTTATTTTCTCTCTCAGCTGATGCTGGCCAATCAGAGAGTGAGCAGAGTGGCCAATCACCTAAGCTCTTCTCTCCAGGGAAGATTAATTTGTGAACTCCCCGACTCTTTCTACCAAGTAGCATTAAAAAAACCAACAAACACCCTGCTTTTCTGTGCAGTCCATCACACCTACCTTGCAGGGCTGTTGTGAGGGGAAATGGGAACAAGGAAAACAGTGTAGGCTGCTTTGGATCCCCCTTGGGGAGAAAGGTGGTATAGAAATGAAGTTAATTAATTAATAATTTGAGGACCGTAGCCCTGTCCTGAAGAGCATAAGGAAAACGGACACTCCTCAAGTTGTTGCTAATCGGGAGTTTGTGTATGGGTATGGTGAAACAGTCCCTCCCCTACATTTTACCACACATAAAAATGGTTAGGATGCTGGACTAAGATTGGGGAGACCGTGATTCAAATATTTGCTCAGCTGTGTAACTCATTTGGTGACCTTGGCCTACCTTAGCGGGATGTTGTGAAGACAGAGGAGACAACCATGTAAGTTATCCTGGGCTGTTTGGAGGGAGGGTGCAATAGAAAGACAATACATAGGAGTGAATCACAATTGACTGAATTCTGCTGTCATCTTAGCATTGGGGCCTTATCAAAATTGCAGACACCCAGGCTACACTCCTGATATGCTTTGAGTTTAATCCCTACTGAACACAGCGGGACTTACTTTTGAGTAAAGAAAGGATCAAGTTGCATGCTTTTCCAAGTATTTTGTCATGGCTCTCCAAACAGCGACCAGTGACTCAAACAGGTTTTCTCATTTTAAAATAGTGTGTTCGTAGCTGGGCAATTAGACAACCTGGATGGAGACTCCCATGCTTGCCAGTAAAAGAAAATAGAACATTGCTTTATTAATTAGACAGGCTTAACTCTAGGCTTTCCCTCTGTCTCCTAAAAAAAAATGCTTCCTGTCCAGGATTCCCTTTGACCCCTGAACCAGGAACTATTCTCACACACAGGTGCCTCAATGCCAAATGATTAGAGCAGAGGGCTTTTCTTTTCTTTTCTGCGGCCATCTTCCACGCACTCATCTTGGGCACAATAAGGGAAACACCACTTAGAGAATTGACAGCCTGCTCCAGAATTCCATCTTAAATACTCACCAGCCAGATAGGGCTCAAAAGTAGAGCTTGATAGCGAAAGCTATTTACCCCAGCATCTGAGTCATCAGTGGTACAGTGTCTCTGAAAAATTAGGTCCCCTTTTTTTTAAGTTGTCACGTTAATACAGTGGGTCCTATAAATCTGTCAGATTCACTTCCAAAAGTCAGCTTAGGTTCTGGTTAGTACAACATCCTGGGGCACTTGAATACTTTTAAACTGTTTATGGCCCATTATCAAATTTTGATTCGTCTGCAGCCAATGCATGTGAAATCATATTTGCTTCCACGTGTGTATCAAGAGTAGAGGCAATTCGGGGGACTACATATTTGGGTGCAGAAATAGGGAGGGCGGATGAGGCTGCAGCCCAAACACAAAATCAAATTTGTCTGGTATCTTGACAACATCCCCTAGATCCAGCATATTATCACAGACACCTCCTCCCAAGTTCCCTGTACCAAGAGCAGCTAACATTACTGCTGGGCCCATAACCTTTGTTGGGGACTTCAGTGCAAAAACAGTAATTTCTTACATCAGTCTCATTTTTGGCAACAGTTACCATTTGAACTGAAGTATCTGTGTCAGATTCAGGGAGGTACAAAGAAAAGTATTCTTATAAGTTTTCCTTATCAACCTCTTTCCCACTATAGACTTACCTGAGCACTTGTTGGAAGTGTTGCAAGACCTACTAGCCTGTTTGGCCTGGTCTTTCATGCGCAAAGAGTCAGGAAAAGGTACAGAAATTCCCATGAACTGGGCAGGAAAATTCATAAACACACTGATCTGGTTGTGTTAACTGCTTTGTTATTGACCCGTGCTAGAGAGCACAATTCACATAATTCACAGCAAGACAGAGGGAAGGTGGCATTGTATATCCCAAGCTCATCAGGTTTTGGAAGCCAAGTAGGGTCAGTACTTGGATGGGAGACCATTAAGAAAGACTCTGCAGAGGAAGACCATGGCAAACCACCTCTGCTTCTCACTTGCCTTCAAAGCCCCTGGCTGGGGTTGCCATAAATTGGTTGCAAATTGATGGCACTTACATACACCAGGATATGGGGTTATCCCATAATCTGGTTCATTGCCTTTTCTTAGTGAACCACACTGATTTAGGTCAGACATGAGGGAACTTGCTAAATGCTGGTCTTCTGTGACTTTAGTCTAAACAACACATTGAATGCTGCCCCTTGGCCAGTGCCACCGATAGACTGTCTCATGCTTACCCTGTAAAGAAATCACGTATTGTCAACACAGACTAGGTCGTTCATTTCATTCCGTGCTTTCTGTGGCTCTGTTCTCTCGTGTGTGCTCCTCTGCAGAATGTTACATGACAGAAATGGAATGGAACAGCAGTCAGGGGTCTAGCAAGCTTTTCCACACACCCCCATGCACATTCAACATGGATTGGCTCATGACCTTTGTGTCTTTGCTATTGCTCACCCTTCCTAGCCTAGAGGGAATGCCAAAGCACTGCACCAATCAAAAGTCTACGACCTGCAATTGAGAAGAAGATCAGGCAAGGAGGTTAAAAGTCCCTTCCAGCACTCACCATTGAAGCATCTATAAAGGGACAGAGAAGTGACTGTAAAAAAGAAGAAGAATCCCAATTGCAACCTTTATGTCTTTCCCAGTTCTCATTACTTGCAGCTCTGCATCTTGGATGCTCTTACACCTTTGCTTGTGAAGGACACACTGCCCTGTTTTAACCACTCCCCTTAACTAGCGAACTGCAGCCGTTCCTATCTGAGTCCTATTACTTTTGAGTTACAAAGGGAAGCCATCAGCCGCGTATGGTAGCCTGCCAGATGTGTGCCAGCCTCTCCACACAAATTGTTTTTGCAGTCCCAGGCAAGTAGCCAAAGCCAAAGATTTATTGATTTATTTAATGGTTCACCATATATGGTGGTAAGAACGTAGGAAACTCCAGCTGGTTTGTTAGTATGATGAAATATATCAAGACAGCTACTGGATTCTTCTCTCTCATTTTGCGTGATTACTCATGACACACTGATCCTTGGAGGGAAAACAATTTTTGTTGGGCATGTTGGGTTTTGAAGACACTATTATGTCCTGTATGATACCTCCAAAGCGACCCGTAGATTTCTGAGGGTTTCCCCCTTCCATACTGCAAAATTTAAAACACATTCCTCTTCGACAGTTAATTACAAAGTATTATTAAGAGTCATACATCCCAAATTGCAGTTCATCATACTAAAGTAATAGGATGGTGCATAAACAGTACAATCCTAAATAGAAGGCAAAGGTAAAGGTTTCCCTTGCTTGAAAGCCAGTGGAATTCGACTCTAGGGTGCGGTGCTCATCTCCGTTTCCAAGCTGAAGAGCCAGCGCTGTCCAGAGACATTTCTGTGGTAATGTGGCTGGCATGACTAGATGCTGAGGTGCACAGAACGTTGTTACCTTCCCACCGAAGTGGTACCTATTTATCTACTTGCAATTTCTTGCTTTCAAACTGCTAGGTTGGCAGGAGCTGGGACCAGAGACGGGAGCTCACTCCATTGTCATGCGGCACTAGGGTTTTGAACTGCTGAACTACTGACCTTCCAGTCTGCAGTTCAGCATCTTAACCACTGAGCCACCACAGCTTACATCCTGCTAATTCCATTGAAGTTAATGGATTTAGAAGGGTGGAGCTCTGATTAGGACTGCACTGTAAGCATGGGACCCTTCCAAGGGACCATCATACTAGTTTGGTTCCCAAAACCAGATCTCTCCTATTGAATCAACATTCAACCATTTATTGAAGACCAACTCGATGCAATGACTGGATATATATATATCCTTCCTTATATTATAAAAGTGATTTGGGGTGGCCACATTCCATGTGCTCCCTCAGCCATTGACCTGTCAGCTGCCAGTCAACGGGACTTGTGCCATTGGCTGGGTGCTGGGTCTGAGGGGGCCAATCCCCTGGCCATATTGCCTCCCTCCATCACCTCAGTCCCACCCACAGACCCATCGGCCAGCCTCTCACCCTCAGTCTGCGGGGAACCACTGGCCAGGATGGACGCTTTGCTGGCAGACCAACTGGCCTCGGGGATGGCTGCGCTGCGCTCCCCTGGGCCGGTGTGGCCTGCCCCAGGTCATCCGTGGAACCTGCTTTGGGGGGAGGCCCAGCCTTCCCTGCATCGCCCCTGGCCTTGCTGGCCCAGCGCTGCGGCAGAGTGGCCTCATGGAGGGGAGAAATGCCCACGCCCCATGGACCCTGCTTTGGGAGAGGAGGGCCCTGCCGGCCTTCCCTGCTCCACCCCCAGCCTCGCTGGTTCGGCAGCATGGCCCGACTGGCCTCGGAGAGGGGGGAGACGGCCACTCCGCACTTCCCTGGGCCAGCATAGCCTGGCCCACGGAGGCCACAGGCCCTGCTTGCGGGGGGGGTAGAGGGCCCCACTGGGGTTCCCTGTGCTGCCCACGTTCTCGCTGCCCCAGCGGCATGGCCTGGCTGGCCTTGGGGAGGGGGGAAACAGCCACACCGCACTTCCCTGGCCCGCTGTGGCCTGGCCCAGGGAGGCTGCGCACCCTGCTTCGGGGGAGGCCCTGCCAGCCTTTCCTGCACTGTTCCCACCCTAGCTGGCCCAGCAGCATGGCCTGACTGGCCTTGGAGAGGGGGGAGATGGCCACGTTGCGCTTCCCTGGGCCGCGGCGGCTGCAGACCGGGCCACTCTCCCTCTAGAGATCGTTGTCTTTTTTTCTGAAACGGGCCTTATTGCTAGTATATATATAAAAGCACATCTGTCTGGACAACCACCTTAAGAATGAGGTCTCACAATCAACCTGTAGGGCAACATGAATCATATTCTCTCTTTTTAAATGTCAAATCGGAGACAACCTCCCAGTTTTGACATCCAGGCCAACCCAAGACAAAGGAGGCTTTCATCTGCTGAGCATCCCAAAACCACACCAAAGCACATTTTTCCAGTTCTGTCCGCTGAAAAGGAAATCTGAGGGGTAAATCAAAGCAATTTGATTTCTCACGTAGCCACAAGAAATAGTTTTGTTTTTCAAAAAAAGACGTATGATTATTTGAAACTTCTTTCATTTTATTTTGTGTCCCTATCTGAAGGTGTGTGGAGCAGGGAGAATGAAGAAAATGTATTGATTAACATCACCTTTCCCCTCCCTCATATCCATCCAAATTCGGAATGAGAGGCTGCAGAATTTTTTTTTTCATTCTTTCTTTTCTTTTCTTTTTTTTATAAATGTCTCCAACATGTAAATAACCCACGGGAAGGCCAAAAAAAAAAAAAAGTAGGCAGGAATTAATTACACAATTACCAATAAAACTCTATCCTTGTGTCCGAGAAGACCAATACACAGCTAACTCCATATACAGCATGCAGTAATGTCAGAAAAAGGACCTGGCTGAGAAATAATGTGCTCAAATGCTAACCAAAAAAGAAAATAATTATAATTATAATATATATATATATGTATATTTATATATATACTGTATATATATATTTATATATATAAACTCATAAAAAAGAATAAGCATATCCATCTAACTCAACATACAGTGAGTGTCAACCTTTCGTACTTCTGAACAGTATGAAGACATCAAAAAATCTTCTTGACTTGGAACACCAGAATCATGAATGAAAACTCGAGAATGCTGGCGGAGGCAGTGCTTGTTCATCTTCTCTTCATTTTTTTTTTTGTTTCTCCACTGGACTCGTCAACTCTCATCCAGACGGATCACGCAGACAACCGGAGACAAGTTGACCTTCCACCTCTTGTAAACCTAGTTTAAGAAGCCCACTACTCGATTGGTTTGTAATGCTTAATAAACGTCTCTCCCCCCTTTTTTTGTTTGTTTTTGTTCTTTTTTGTTGTTGCTGTTTTTTATGAACTAACAAGTTCTAGGCTCATATCAGAAAATATAATTAATAAAATTAATAATGAATCAGAATCCCTTATTATCCGTGATATCCATGTAGTACAATGAATCAATGTCTTAACAACTGCGTATATGTTGTGTTTTGCCGTTGTTGTTCCTCGTGGTTGAATTGGTTGCGGTCTGTAGTTGTTTCAGTGGTAGCTTGCAACCAAACAAATGACAGTATCGTCCATGAAGAAGAGGGAAAAATGGGGGGTGGGTGATGAAAAAGCCATGAATTCTTGCACATGGGGCAGCCAACCTTGTAATCCTCCATACAGGGGGACCAAGCAGAGAGAGACAGAAAGACTGACGGAGAGTGAAAGAGAAAGAGAGAAAACGAGAGAAAGTCTGCCTTGGCAGGGTGAGGACAGGAGACAATGGTCACTCAGCCAAATGCACTGGTTAGTCCCCAACAGCTGCATACTTGTCCATGGCAGGAAAAAAAGTGGAAGGAAAAAAATGAGAAGGAAAGAAAAACAAAACACTCAGTCGTGTTCAAACATCAGCAGGACAATTTAGACTCTTCTTGTGTTTTCAGATTCCCTTTCTTTCCCTCCCAGATTTCCTCATAATATACTCTCTTTACTATTATGATTATTTTTTAAAAATTTTAATATTCTTCTTTTTTTCTCTTTTTTCCCCTTTCTTTCTTCTTCCTTTCACCATCGTTGGCGGGGTCAAAACTTGGGCAGCAGGTGAAACAGAAGGACGGAAAGCAGCCAAACGCTGGCAACTGTTCTGGATCCATCACTGTTCCCATCATGCACTGCACCAGGTCCTGTGGGAAGAGAGGAGTCACCGTGTCAGCTGAGGGAATCGAGAAATAAACAAATCGGACCTAGACAGCTCCCTAATTGAAACAATTTCTCTTACCACGGGGAACTACACTTTCTAGCGTAACAGCAACAGGTCTGTGAAGGAAATCCTTGAGGTAAAGGAAAAGCAAAGGTATATTGCTGCATGCTTCATGGTCCCTGTATCCTGAATCACAATACTATCCCAACTAGGTTCCAGGCAATGTTCCCTCTAAGCTGTGGAGTCTTGTGAGCAGAAATTCTACTATGGGCATTAAAGTTGTGAGCAAGCAATTTGGCTCCTGCATGAATTAGTTTGCTCTGGAGCTATCCCTCCTGAGCTAAGACAAAAAATGTGTGAGCCGGAGGCTAAAAAACTGTGAGCCAGCTCACACTAACTCAGCTTAGAGGGAACACTGGTTCCAGGTAGAAGAGAGCCACAAAAAGGGTTTGTTATGAAAAATCAGAGTGTTGAATCTTCTGAATAACTAAAAAATAAATTCTAAGGATAATGGCCAGGTTTCCAAGAAGAAGTCTTGGTGAAAAGGTAGCCTTACCCAAGTATCTCGCTGTGGATGGAGAGATCCACAATGAAGGGAAAGCCTGCTAAATCATTCCAGCAATACTCACTTATAATTCATGCAGCACGGCCCAGGCTAGCCTGATCTCGTCAGATCTTGGAACCAAAGCATGGTTGGTCCTGGTTAACACTTGGATGGGGGACCACCAAGGAAGTCCAGGGTTGCTATGCAGAGGCAGGCAATGGCAAACCAACACTGCTAGTCTCTTGCCTTGAAAACCCTATGGGGTCACCGTAAGTTGGCTGCACCTTGACAGCACTTTCCACCACCATCCCTCGTAACTGCTGCTCAATTCCACTGGATACCACTACTCTAAGTGGCCACATTATTGCCTATCATACACCCTCTCCCCATCCAGTTTGCACCCTCCCAGAATCCAGAACATTGCAATCACTTATCATCTGTACCTCAAGAAACAAGATCTTTAGAATGATGAATTGCCTGAGGCTGCTCTACACTCTGTTGACCCTTTGGTTGATCTAGCCTCATATTGTCTACTGGGACTGGCAACAGCTTTCCCGGATCTCACAGAGAGAACTTTCACATCATCTGATCCTTTATCAGGAGATGCCAGGGATTTATCCCATGACTGTCTGGACGAGACACAGCCCCTGTCTAAGCCAGTTCTACAGCTCTCCTGGGATAACTTGGCATGTGTTTGCAAACTTGTGCATCATTATCATATATAGGTGTATGTTGAGGCTTTCTGTTAAATGGATACATGATGGCAAACCTCAGTCTGAAATGGGAGTAGAGATGGACTTACAAAAGCAGCCAAATTATCTGCAGATTTCAAGATATCTGGCAAGTGAAAATTAGCTTTTGCTGTGTTTGTGTCCTCCATCTTCCAGAGAAGGTTGCAGCTGTCACACTTCCTTCTAGATCGTTCTATTTCTACACCCAGATAAATGCCAACTATAATTTCTCTCCCCCTCCCCAAAACAAACATAAAAACCCATTCAGTATAAGAAATATTCCATGAAATGTCCTTCATCTTCCAGAGAAGGTTGCAGCTGTCACGCTTCCTTCTGGACCATTCTATTAATATACTCCAATAAATCCCAACTTTATAATTTCTTTCCCCCCTCCCCCAAAACAAACACAAACTGTTCAGTAAAATAAATATTTCCCCAGCCCTGTTAGATCAACTGAGTTTATCATAATACAGTTGGACCAGCGACTCAAGAAAGCGGAAATCACCAGATTCTTGAAAGTGAAGTTGGATGCTTTGAAATTTCGTAACGAGCTTTGGAGGGAGCCAAGCACAGAGCTGCATGGAAGAAGATAATGGAGCTCCAGCTGCCAAAGCTGCCATCAATGGCAGCGGAGCCAACAAAGAAGCCGGAGTGGCCCTGCCTGGCCTTCGCTATGGCTTCTTTCCAACATTCATTCCTTGGAGCTCATTAAGGAGACATGTGACAATCCAAAGTGGCCAATAAACAAGCCCTGTGGTATCCCAGAGAAAAAAGGCTTTTAAGCGTCAATTATCCAGCGAGAGCAACTGAGAACAAAGACAAATCATTGGCGAATAAGTGGCCCAGAATACCCTTGTGAGTTGACTATACAGGAGCCAAGTTTGGACTACACAGGCAGCTGAGATACCATTGGTGGCGCCCCACACTAGTGGAACTCCCCTCCTATGGTGGCTCCCCACAGGGCAGCAACCACTCGCAAGTCCTGTTTACTAGATTCTCTTTGCGTGTGCAGTTTGATACGGATTTCTGTTCCTTTCGTTCATTCACAGCTTTTTATACGACTGATGCCCACATGTGCATTAATAAGACTGTGCGGAAATGCAACTTGATCGGGCTGCTGGTGCAGTTGTGCTTTTGCGTGGTGTTTAACCAGAAGGACCACATCCCCCCACACACTGTCCTGCTCATCCGTTAAGATCTTCACCTCAAGATCTACTCTCTGCACTGACAGTAGCAAGCCAGCTGGCAACCGGAGACAGGTTTCTTGGGGGGCAGGGAATGGGAGTAGAGGCATTCTTGCTTTTTGAACACAGTCATTGTGGAGACCCATCTGGCACCTTCTCTTCTGACAAGTTCCCTTTTTTTGGAGTGTCTTATTAATGCCCAGGGGTCATTTCCTGCAGGAGCGCACAGGAGCGGAGCTCCGGCAGTAAAGAGCCCAGGGGGAGGGCACATGCAACAAGCCCCACCCCCTACTCCCAGCAGCCCTCCGTCAGAGCAGGAAGCAGCCAGGTAAGCTGCAGAGCCCCCCCGGCCCAAAACAGTCCAGTGGCACCTTTAAAACCAAGTTTTGTTCAGGTACAAGCTCTCCCTCCTCTGCGAGGACAGATCTGCATGTTCCTCCCCCCCCCCCAATAGCTAGCAATCCAAAATAGTCCAGTGGAGCTTGAGCGGCGGGTGTTGCCTTCTGACACACTTCCAGTGATGTCAGGGGGTGTGGCATATGCAAATAAGTTATGCTAATGTGTTATGCTAATGAGCTCCTGCACCTCTTTTTTTACAAAATGACCCCTGTTAATGCCCACGTGCACTGGGTAATGTAGAGAGGGTGGAAAGATGGAAATGATCTGGAGGAATGCTGTGACAAACTGTATGCGATTCGGTTCTAGAATTAACTGTTAAAAATTCTCCTGAACTGGAATCAAAGATGACTGGGATGCAGTAACAGAGAGGAATGCTGGGAATGGAGAAGTGGGTGGAGCAATGGGAACCTGTTCCGCCCTATTCCTCTGGAAGGAAACCCCACCGAAATCCATCAGGCAGCTACCAAGTGATATGATCCAGAGAACACGTTCCCTTTCCTCGGAGCATTGACTGTAGACGCATATTTTTTGCTAATGTGAATTGATCCAGTAAAACCATAACGTGACAGCACTGTTTGTGAGGAATCCCTGTTAGAATCAGCAGGATTTACTTCCAAATAAGCATAAATACAATCGAACTGTAAGCAAGGCCAAACATTTGCATGCTCCATAATAGGGTTGCCAACCTCTAGGTGCAACCTCGGGATCTCCCAGAATTATAATTGATCTCCAGACTACATACATCAATTTCCCTGAAAATGGCTGCTTTGCACTGAATGGCGTTATACCTTTCAGAAGTTCCTCCCTTACTCCAACCTAGCCCTCCCCAGAGTCCACCTCCGAATTTCCAGGAAGTTCTCAACCTGTGGTTGGTTGGCAACCATTCCCAAAAGCTTCCTGTTGTAGTACTTTGAAGTACAAATGGTTTTATTGTATGACCTTCCTCTTCAGAAAAACACAGGTATTTGTTTTCCCATGGATTCAATTACTGTGTCATTTGGCCACAGGCAACAACAACAACAACAACAAGAACAATATTCTAAGCAGAGGCAAACCTTTCCCAACCCCTTGAAGTCAACATAAGGGTGTAACTCTGTTTTTAGGACTACACTGTAAATTTTCCATTATGGCGCAATTTTATTTTTGTTTGGTTTCACCTAAATTCAACCAATGGCCAAGTACTTCCTTCAGAGACACCCTCCCTCCAGGTTGAGACATATCCTTCCAAAACAGGAGCACGGTTTAAAGCAAATTAAAATCATTCTTGTCACTTTCTACAAAAAGAGTAACAAACCGAATTATTGATTAAAACCGACAACATCAGTTACGTTTTATAACGTAATGTGAGGTATGAATAGATGTGTTGATTTCGATTGGACGGCATTGCATCTCGACTATGGAGGAAAGATTCCTGATCTAGCCCAATTAATCAGTAACCCCCAAAGAGGTTGTCCCTCACCCACTTTGAATTATCTGTTTCCCTTGCGGACACCTTTGGGTGGATATCTGTGGTTTTCTCCCTTACTATAGGAGCTGCAGTTGTTGCCACTTGTTATATGTATTATCCTGTTCTTCCTGAGTTGTTTTCTATTTCTGTAATACCATTCTCTGCACTGTTTCAACTCTGAAATTTTGGTCCCATTGCATTGCTCATGCCACCGGATCGTATTGTTTTACACTGAGTAATCCGCCTTTGACTCTCAGCGAGAAAGGGGGGGCTAGAAACAGAGTCAGTCAGTCAGTAAATAAATAAATTCATAAACAGCATACCGCCCAAGTGGCTTTGCTCATTCTTGTTGCTGATGTGATGACTGAGATTCGAACGTGCAAACTTGTCCCGTTGGAAAGCATTGTGTCGGAAAGTGAGGCAAGGAGCCAGAACTGGGCATAATATCTGTAATTAGTGCAGAGCAGGGGTCATTTCCTGCAGGAGCGCACAGGAGCAGGGCTCCAGCAGTAAAGAGCCCAGGGGGCGGGCACATGCAACAAGCCCCACCCCCTGCTCCCAGCAGCCCTCAGGCAGAGCAAGAAGCAGCCAGGTAAGTTGCAGAGCTCTCCCCTGCCCCCTGGTCCAAAACAGTCCAGTGGCACCTTTAAGACCAAGTTTTATTCAGGCACAAGCTCTCCCTCCTCTGCGAGGACAGATCTGCACGTTCCCTGCCCCCCCCCAATAGCTAGCAATCCAAAACAGTCCAGTGGACCCTGAGCGGTGGGTGTTGCCTTCTGACACACTTCCTGTGACGTCAGGGGGTGTGGCATAGGCAAATAAGTTATGCTAATGAGCCATGCTAATGAGCTCCTGCACCTCTTTGTCTACGAAATGACCCCTGGTGCAGAGTGTGCCATGATATGGTGACCGCAGAACAAGGACCTTGTATGTATGAACCAAGCCTGAGCTCCTAAACAAAGGTAAATCTGAAACGCGACCTTTCTCACACAAATAAGGAGAGCTGGAGAGGTCTGGAAGAGCAGTGGCAAAGCAAGGGGGAGGGAGGTCCACAGTGAATGGAAGTGTAAGCTGCGTAAGGATCGCTACGACACATTAGACTGCAGGGCACGAGGGCTAGCCACATCATCCCACGCTAAAGATGGCCGGCGACAGGCAGCACCTTGCTACCAAAGCAGATCTTTCGCAGCAGGCGCAGGGAGGCCTTTGGGGATTCAGAGGAACAGAGGCGGGGGACGAGAGAAAGAAGCTGAGAAAGGAAGACGGTCACCATTGCTATTAAGTCCTCGATGTTAGCTTAGCTGCAGGGGAAGGGAAAAGAGCTGCAGGGAAGTGGTTGGGGTTCGAGGCCAGCACTGGGAAGCAATCAGCAGGGTTTGCATGTTTGTTTTTTTACTGACCTTGCCGAGTTGTCTGGAGTGCAGTTGTTTCTTCTACAAAATTAAAGAACATGTTATCAATAAGGCACGAGGAAGTGCTGGCAATGCTTTCTGGCCTACTTGGGAGACACGAAGCTGCCTTACTCTGAATCAGACCATGGGTCCATCAGAGTCAGGACTGTGTCTATGCAGCTCCCCAGGGTCTCAGGCATAGAGGTCTTCCGCATCACCTCCTCCCTGATCGGTTTAACAGCCGGGGATTGAGCCTGGGGCCATCTGCATGTCAAGAGGACGCTATTCCACTGAGCCGCAGCCCCTTGAGCTGGAGCCCTTGCAGACAGTTTACAAGCAACCTGTCTGTCAGTTTCTGCCACGTTTTCTCCAAGGGGGCCTTCTGGGTGCTCCATCCACAAGCAGTTTCAGGAGAAGTTCATCAACGGCTAATCAATGGCTACGACAAGGACGTGACTGAAATGCAGATCAGGGTGGCTCAAATATCATTCCAAATTGTTAAAAAAAACACCCCTCATCTGCATCTCCGATCCTACCGAGAGAACTACTGCCCCCCAAAAAAGCAAAGATTGTAAAGGATTCATACATGACTCCACCATGGAGTGAATCAGTTTGTTGGATGTGAAGAGCTGCTTCACATGTATGAAAGCGGAAGGAAACAAGGTCTAAGAAAGGAAAGTCGGGAGTGCAGATCCAAAAATACGTGTTTGGATCGACTGGATGACATAGCAAACTTTATCCCATGATCCCATTCTGCATGGGTTCCTCAGCAGAGAGGACTTCAGGAGTTAGTGCGGGAGCTACTATTGTGGACAAGATTCGAAATGGTGTGGCCAATTACCTCCCCCCCACCGAAAACACACTCCTACTTGTATCTGATGAAGGGAGCTTTGATTCTTGAAAGCGAATACCCCGGAAATCTTGTTGGTTTCTAAGGGGCTACTGGACTCAAATCAAACACACATCCTTTAGAGGATGGCTATGTGGGGCGACAGCAGAGAGGGAAAAGGTAACAACAGGTTCTCAGCTAGGTAATAAAACCCAACATAAACCTTCGTTAACACCTTAGGGGTTGGATCCTACTACCTTTTTTTACCCAATTGGCTTCTGTTGTAACACCTATCTAGGGATGCCAGCCTTTAGTTGTGACCTGGGGATCCCCCAGAATTACTGTTCATTTCCAGACTACAGAGCTTAGTTTCCCCGGAGAAAATAGATGCTTTGGAGGGTAGACTCTATGACATTGTATGCCATTGAGCCAGTTTGGCGTAGTGGTTAAGTGTATGGACTCTAATCTGGGACAACCAGGTTTGATTCCCCACTCCTCCACTTGCAGCTGCTGGATGGCTTTGGGCAAGTCTTTGTTCTGTCAGAGCTGTTTTTGAAAAGAGCAGTTTCTGTCAGAGCTCTCTCAGGCACGCCTACCTCACGGGGTGTCTGTTGTGGGGAGGGGAAGGGAAAGGAGTTTGTAAGCCGCTCTGAGACTCCTTTGGGTAGTGAAGGGCGGTGTATAAATCGAAATTCTTCTCTTCTCCTTCTTCTTCTTGAGGTCCCTGTCTTCCCCAAGCCCCATCTCCAAATCTTCAAGAGTTTCTCAACTTGGATCTGGCACCCCCACCCCATCTCCTGCCAATGGCCAGGAGGGAGATGGCAACCCTACACCCACCCTATATGACTTCTGGTCATGTAGGTCTCCCACTCCAGCATAGACTCTTTGGGAAAGGGGGCCCCCTCCTCCCCTTTTCCGCAGAAGAAATGCTGGTAGGACCCAACCCCTGGTCCCTCTTAATTCAGTGGATGAAATCTAAATATAATTTCAACATGAAGATATACAGTGGGGTTTTCTAATGGGCTTTTAAGAAGTTCGCCCTGACCTGGATAGCCCAGGCTCACCCAATCTTGTCAGATCTCAAGAAGTCCCAGCTATTAATCCAAAACAGTCCAGTGGAGCCCTGCTGTCTTCTGACACATGTCCCGTGATGTCAGGGGGTGTGGCCTTCTGTCAGGGGTGTGGCATATGCTAATGAGTTATGCATTGCCTCTGGCCCAGCCCCAGCCCCCCCCCAGGAAATTGGAAAGTCTACGCCCTTGCCTGGTTAGATGGGAGACCCCCAAGGACGCAGCTGTCTCATCTATATTGTCACTCGGCTGGTTCCTCACTTGCAGAAGGGAGAGATGGGCACGGGGAATGGGTGTTTCCCTGCGGCTGGCATCCCGTACCAGCTCCCCACCTGCCCCCATTCCGTTGGCTCTGCTGTTGAGCATCGCTCTGGGATTCGTGAGGCTTGGGTCACAGTCGTCGTTCGAAAAGACAGTCTCCTGCTCACTCTGAGAAGCTGGCGTTCTACAATCCAACAGACAGCAGTCTCATTTGTTCGGGTGAAGGGAACTGTTATATCAATGAGCATTCTGGCCAATTCTCATTTGTCCTGATCCAGATGGCCCAGGCTAGCCAGATCTTAAAAGTTAAGCCAGGTCGGCCCTGCTTAGCACTTGGATGGGAGACCACCAAGGAAATCTAGGGTTGCTGTCTGGAGAAAGGCAATGGCAAACCGTCTCTGAACAACTCTTGCCTGGAAAACCCTACGCAGTCGCTGTCAGCCAGGCCTCTGTACTACCCTGGCTGCCATGAGTGTGTGTGTGTGTGTGTGTGTGGGTGACTGTGGAATCTTTACTTTTGTTTCCACTGAGTTTCTCTTGTTTTGGTTATCTCTCCCTGTAAGCCCAGCCGTATAACCTTGAGTGCCTGGTGTCTTTTTTTCTCTTGGAAAAGCTGGCCCGTTCGCTTGGCGGGCTCCTACCTGTCATTTGATTGGCCCTAAGCCATTTGGACCCTCTTGAGTCCTGTATATCTATTAGCTCCGCGTGCTTTATCCTCTGTTCTAACACAAAACGGTTAAGATACCTGAATGCCATATGGATCCCAATAAACTTTAACTCCTCTGAATGACTGCTGTTGAGAATTGATTGACTCGGGAGTCTGACAGTCACCTTAAGTTGACAGCACTTTCCACCACCAAAAGGTTCACAGTGCTTACGCATTTATGACTTTAGCACTGTATTCAGTTTAGTCAGTTCTTTTTTTTCTCTCCCTCACTCTGTAATTTTCCAAGAAGTGCATATGTACGTAAGGGAGAAAGAGACAAAAAACCCCACAGGGGCTGGGCACATGCATGCGTTCATAGGCGCCCCTGTGTGTCTGACTCCCTGCCACGCTTGGTATGAGGGCCCAACGCGAAGCTTCTCTTTGATGATGGCGTCCTTTCCTAATTGTTTGCCTGCACTGTTTTAAGAGTTTACCGCAGTCTCGTGTTTGCTAATAAATTGGCTTGATGATCGTTGTTGTGAACCTCGCAGAAGGCGACGGCTTTTTCCGGAAGCGCAGATAGCATCATTAAAATGGCTTAATGCCTGGAAGATGAAAGATGGAAAGGCTCTCTGCAAAGAACAGGAAAGGGGGTCCGACAGCGGGCATGGCTGCCATAGAGCTTTGGGAGGAGGAGAAGGAAGCAGAGAGCCCAGCTTCTGCTGGTGCTCTTCATCTCGGGAGCCAGTGTGTGCATATCTCAGTGCTCCCAGACAAAAGCCTTTATCACTGCTTGGTTTACTGCTATTTACTGTGGTAGTATTTCTGATTGGTTGTAAGCATATTATGTTGGTTTAGGATGTTTGATCATAGCTTTCTACTGGAAGGCTTTCCCCCCCAACCTGCATTCCTTGAGGCGTCTTAAAGCTTGGCAAGACGGCCAAGGGAGAGGCCAAAGGTGTGTGAGAGTGAGGACATCTGTTTTGCTGACTCAGGCCTTTCCATCTCATTACATGTCGTTCTCCTGCCTATGTGAACCAGGCCTGAGCATACGCCCGAGAACATCCCCCAAAATCCTCTGCCACGCACAGGGATTCCCCAAGAAGAAAAGTCAATATGAAAAGTATTCCATGAAAAACAGAACTCTGAAAACGGCTGCCTTAAGAAAAAAGCTACATTTCAGTACACTGAAAGATAATTTCTATAATAGCTGTTTACCTTCATTGCCTAATAAATATTCTGATAAGTTCGCATTTTAAACTGCTTGGTATTAAGGGCAAACACAACAGATCCCTCTCTGTGGGACTGTGGGACTTCCTGCCCCATGACGAAGCCTGTCAGGTCCCCTCACTCGTGACTTTACAGTGATTTGTCAATTTTTTAAATCCAAGCAACCTTTTAGTGTTTGTCTCCCTGACCTGTGCTGATGTGCTGTCCTTTCACTTCAAATTTCATGTCTTCTTTTTTGTTTGTTTTGATGATGTGAGCAGCTTTCAGTATTATAATAAAGGGGAAATAAGTAAAATAAATATATACTGTTTTGTACGACGACTTACTCATAATTTTGGCATCGTATTGTAAACCCTACCTTTCCTCCAAGGAACGTACATCAGTCTCCCTCTGCTCCATTTTATCCTCACAACAACCCTGTGAGATAGACCGGGCTGAGAAAGAATGGCTGGCTGTCCACTGAGATCCATGGCTGAATGAGGAATGCAGCTCCCTGCTCTTATCTGGCATCCTAACGACTATACTAGCCCAGTCTCGTCAGATCTCGGAAGCTAAGCAGGATCGGCCCTGGCCAGTATTTGGATGGGTGACCTGCAAGGAAGACCAGGGGCGTGATGCAGAGGCAGGCAATGGCAAACCACCTCTGAAATGTCTATTGCCGAGAGCCAGTTTGGTGTAGTGGTTACGTGCATGGACTCTATTCTGGGAGAACCGGGTTTGATTCCCCACTCCTCCACTTGCACCTGGCTGGATGACCTTGGGCAAGCCATAACTCTGGCACAGCTGTTCTTGAAAAAGAGCAGTTTCTGTCAAGAGCTCTCTCAGCCCCACCTACCTCACAGGGTGTCTGTTGTGGGGAGGGGAAGGGGAAGGAGTTTGTAAGCCGCTCTGAGACACCTTTGGGTAGTGAAGGGCGGGGTATAAATCCAATCTCTTCTTCTTCTCTTCTTAAAAGGAAGTCTAGCTCACCACCTAGTGGTGTATAACGGTAAAAGAGCTGGAACTTCTGGCTGCCAGACAATCTTAAGATCTCCTGGCTTATACTACACACATTATTATTATCCATTATCACCAAGTACTTTACCACATGGGCTCTAATACCAACATGCAACAATAATCCTCCTCAGCAGTCACATACTGCTTATTTATTGTTTGTTTGTTCGTTTATTAGCCATCTTTCTGCCTTACAGGAATACTAGAATCATAGAGTTGGAAGGGACCAGGGTCATCTAGCCCAACCCCCTGCACCAGGCAGAACATTCACAAATACCTCCCTCCCCCAACCCCCAGTGACCCATGTTCCATGCCCAGAAGATGATAAAAACCCTCCAAACTGTCCATCCAAACTGTCCTGGAGAAAAATTGCTTCCTGACCCCAAAGTGGCGATCATTATTTCCTTGGGCTTGTAAGAAAGGGCCGCGAGAGCTATGCACTGAGGTAACCCTTCCTGCCCTCCCTCTCACGATCTGCCTAAGTTCACAGAATCAGCATTCAAACTCAAAGGGGCTTACAATATAAATAGCAATAAACACAATAAAATACATAAAACCACTAATTTTAAATTAATAATTTAAAACTGCCAGCTAGCAGAGGAGCTCTAATCCATCAAACACTGTCGTGAATAAAACCGTCTTCAGCTGCCTCCTAAAGGTAGAGAGTGAGGGGGCTATAGGCACACCTCCCTGGGGAGGTTGATTCACCAGCCATGGGGCTGCCACTGAAAAGGCCCTGTCTTGTGTAGCCACCCAACGAGCTTCTCTGGATGATGATAGAGTCAGGAGGGCCTCTCCTTGTGATCTTACTTCCTGGGCAGGAACACAGGGGAGAAGACAGGCCAATGCCAAGCTACGTAGGGCTTTAAACTATTCAAAACACTTCATACACATCATATGGTTATAGTAAAGGTAAAGGTTTCCCTTGCTCGAAAGCTAATTGAATCCAACTCTAGGGGGCGGTGCTCATCTCCATTTCCAAGCTGAAGAGCCAGCGCTGTCTGAAGACTTCTCTGTGGTCATGTAAACACCAAGGCTCACGGAACGCTGTTACCTTCCCACCGAAGTGGTACCTGTTTATCTACTTGCACTTTCTTGCTTTTGAACTGCTAGGTTGGCAGGAGCTGGGGCCAGAGATGGGAGCTCATTCCATCATGCGGCACTCGGGTCTCAAACTGCCAAACTACAGACCTTCCGGTCTGCAGCTCAGCGTCTTAGCCTCTAAGCCACTGCAGCCCCTTCATATGGTTATAACCCTTCTAAAAACCCTGAGGGTTAGGTGACGATTTTTAATCAGCCTCGGATTGCAAGCGAGGAGCTGAGGTCAAGAGAGGAAGAGGCCCAGTGCGCACTCCCATGCTTGTCTGCCTGCTACTCAATATGGGGATATCGGTGGTTTCCACATGGGGACAGGCTTGTGTGTTTTCCCCATTGCTGGGATGGCTGCTGATACAGCACACGAGCAATGGGGCTTCCGCACGGCCAGCTTCCCTGGAGTTCCCCCGTCCCAATCCCCCAGAAGGTGCCATCGCTCCATTTTTTAAAAAAAGATGGCAATTGAATCTTAGTATATCAATATAATGTAATAGGAATATCTGTAATGTGTTCTCTGCAGGGCTATTTTTGGGCAGGAACGCACAGGAACGGAGTTCCGGCTGGCTCCTGAGTTGGCCACGCCCAGCAGGAACTCATTCGCATAATAGGCCACACCCAACGGCAGAAACTCATTAGGATTGGCTACATTAGGGGTGTGTGGCCTAACATGCAAAGAAGTTCCTGCTACAAAAAAAGCCCTGGGTTTTGACCACAAACAAGGTAAACAGAATAAGAAGCAAAAGGTGGGTGTAGTAGCATGGGGTGTGGCCTAATATGCTAATGAGCTGTGATGTCGGGGGTGTGGCTTAATATGCTCATGAGTTTCTGCTGTTGGGTGTGGCCTATTATGCTAATGAGTTTCTGCTGGGCTTTTTCTACCAAAAAAGCCCTGGTTCTCTGAATTCTGAGCTTTCTTTCTTTTTTTAAAAAAAGTAAGAATAATTTAGCTCTCGCGCAAGTATCTAGCTCTTCTAGCCCTTTTATAAATACAATATTGAATGACCACCATTTTTAAAAAAGTGGTGGGAAGAGAAAGTGGCTGTCGCAGGGACAGCATCAAGGAAAATGGCTACCATGTAGATGGGAAAATCTGAACTTTCCCACCCACATGGCAAGCATCCAGGTTTTACTGAGAGTGTTCAACGCAGGTTTGAGAAAGACTGGAAAAAAGCTGGGGGAAACCCTGGGAGGTGCAGGACTGTACCATGATACTGTAGGGAACCAGAAGAAAAAAAATCCCTGGTTCCCAACAGCATGGAACTGGGGGCAGATAACCTTTATGGAAATGGGCACAGCAATTAAAGTATTATATACTACTGGAGCTGCGGTGGCTCAAGTGGTTAAGATGCTGAACTGCAGGCTGTGGAAGGTCAGTAGTTCAGCAGTTCGGGACCCGAGTGTGCCACATGACAGAGTGAGCTCCCGTCTCTAGTTCCAGCTCCTGCCAACCTAGCAGTTCAAAAGCAAGAAATTGCAAGTAGATAAATAGGTACCACTTCGGTGGGAAGGGAACAGAGTTCCGTGCGCCTTGGTGTTTAGTCATGCCGGCCACATGACCACGGAAACGTCTTCAGACTGCATTGCCTCTTCAGCTTTGAAATGGAGATGAGCACCGCAACCCTAGAGTCGGATTCGACTGGCTTTCGAGCAAGGGAACCTTTACCTTTATAGTACTGGAACCAGGAGAGGAATACAAGACGACATCTGATTCCCAAGGGCTGCCAGTCTCCAGGTGGGGCCTGAAGATCTGTCAGAATTACAAATGAATCTCCAGACTATAATGATCAGTTCCCCTGGAGAGAATGCCTGCTTTGGAGTGTGAACTCTATGGCATCATAACCTGCTAAGGCCTCCTCCCCTCCCAAACCCCGCTTATCCCAGGCTCCACCCCCAAATATCCAGGAATTTCCCAACCTGGATTTCATAACCTTTCCACCCACTGCCCCCTTCTAAAACCACATGCATAGAGAAATGCCATCTGTCTTCTGCTTCTACCTCCCCTGATAGGTATGGGTCGGTGGACTCGCCGGGGGTGGGGGGAGCAAAGTTCCATGCAGAAAGTTCCATGCAGAATTGCAGAGTTTTCTGTGCTGGGGAGCATTCCAACCTTCCAGGTCTTGGGTAATGAGAGGGTGAACACTCTGCCTACTTCTGGAGTTGAATCCTCTAGGAAATGTTGGCTTGCCAACCTCCAGGTGGGGCCTGGGGATCCCCTGGAATTACAACTGATCTCCAGATCACACAGACTGGTTCCACTGGAGAAAACTGCTGCTTTGCAGGGTGTCCTCTGTGATGTCATACTCTGAAGAGGTCTATTCCGTCTTCAAACCCCACCGTCCTTAGTTTCGACCCCCAAATCTCCAGGAATCTCACAACCTGGAGTTGGCAACCCTTTGTTACACACCCCGTCAGAACTTCTGCACCCTGCCCACATGAGGTGCTAACTCAAGTCTGAGAACTTACTCTGCTGATTGAGAGAACAGACAGCACCAGAAGGGTAGGTAAGACTCAGGAGTATAGGCCTGATCATAGGCTGTAGCCAGGTTCATGGGCCTCGCTCCTTCTACCTGGGCATAACACAACTATCCATTGCTAGCAGCACCCAAACAAAATTTGGCCACCCACGAAAAAGACATATTCCCTCCAACTTTCCCTCCCATAATTCTAGTGATAGATCAAGATGGGTAGCTGTGTTAGCCTGTCCGTAGCAGTAGAAAAGACCAAGAGTCCAGTAGCATCTTAAAGACTAACAAAATTTGTGGCTGGCTATGAGCTTCCGTGAGTCACTGCTCACTTCTTTCAGGTATCTGAAGATATCATGAAAGTTCATACCCTGCCACAAATGTTGTTAGTCTTTAAGGTGCTACTGGACTCTTGCTCTTTTGTAAGTCTGGCACAATTCCCATCAATGTCTACAGTTTTCAACCATCTATCCCCCCCCCCCATACCTGGGATTGCTTGGTAGTCCAGAATATCCGCGTAAATCAAGAACTCTTGATTTATTAAAAAATCATTCCAGCCAATCACCTCCCAAAGCTTGTCTTTTGACCACCTTCCAACCCACCCACCCCCTTACACCTCTGCTTCAGTCAATTTTTTTTTTAAAAGGCTGCAATATTGTTAGAACCTGGTAGAGAAGCTGGCGGTACTTACATGGCAGAATGTAGGGAGGCATGAGGAGGAGACACACAGGGAAGCCATGCGGGAAGGAGGAAAAAAAAGAAAGAAAAAAAACAGAAGAAGAAAAGAAAAGGGAAAAAAGAAATGAGTTAATAAATAAGCTCTGCTTTTTTTCAAACGGAGGCAGTTGCGTTATCAAGTGTCGAGTCCGTAAGGGGGAAAGGGAGATGCAGAGAGAGAGAGAGACGACATTCATTTCCTGGGAATGGTGATGGGATCTGATGGAGGTCCAAGGAGCAAAAGGATAAGTTATGTCCATTCCTTAGATGCGTCTTCGATGGAGATGGGAGGGAGATTGGAGAGTTGTCTGAGTGGCTAAAAATCCTTCCTCGCCGGCATTCCGTTAGCTTATCTTTTCTTTTTTGTCAGCCTGTTCAAACACCTGGATTTGGGACATGCTCCCTCCCTACAATCATGTCTCTCCATCTGCCAGAGGCTGCAAATTATTACCTTTAAATCTTTCAGGAGGGAGGGAGAGGGGCTTCAAGGGTCTTTTTGAGAGTGGAGCTGCGACTGGCAACAGCCCCTCTCCTTCCGTCCTGTAAGACTTAAAGGGCCCTCCAGCTGATCGGCGGGCCACGTGCTCCCCACCGATCAGCTGAAGACCTTTAAATCCCACAGGAGGGGAGGGAGAGGGGTGGCTGTGAGTGGCGGGGCTTGGGGTAGGGCTTGGGGTGGGGCTTTCCCCAAAAGCGAGGGAACCCCCGCCCCGACCTGGGGGCTGGCAACCCTATTCCCAAGGTGCATCATTTTGCAGACATTTTTCAGGGACCGTTTTTTTTTACCCCTGGACAAACACTAAGGAGGTAGTAGCCACTGTCTCATTGGAAGTGCCCCACTGAGCACCGCAGCAGAAAAAAGAACATTCACACGGCACATCAGCAGTACAGAGTTAACACGGAGTTTAATTCCGTGCAGGAGAAGCTGCTGCGCTTCTCGTGCCTCCGAATGACGTGCTTGCATGCACTGATACATGCAGGCTGGTACATGCTGGTTGAAAGGGCAGCTCATTCTACATGAAGCCAGATCGCATGGTTGTGGCCCACCCTTCTCTGCTGACCTTCACCCTAGCCACCGTGAGTGCCCCGAGAAAGAAATGGGGTGGAGGAAGGGAGAGAAGAGCTCTAAACGGCCAAACGAGTCTAATTCTATAGACTCGTCTACTCTGCAAACGTGTATTTGTTTTATATTAGTCAATACAGAATGGCTTCTCCCCAAAGAATCCTGGGAATAGTCGTTGAGGGAGGTCGCTAAGAAGAATTAATTAGAAATCTTTGGCCTCACTCATAAAACTACAACTCCCAGAGTTCTCTTGTGAAATATTCTCTAAATACAATCCCTGGAAAATGAGAACTCAGGATAGGGTTGCCAGGTCCTTACTGACTGCCGGCGGGGGGCTCCTGCCTGCTCATTGGGATCTTTTGCCCTCAAAACCATAGAGTCTGCCCAAAAACTAGAGTGGCACCCCCCAACGTCAGCAATGCAATGATGTCACTTCTGGGTAACGGAATGGTGGTGTTTGGTGGTGGGGCTTCCCCGAAAATCAGGGGAACCCCCGGGGGGACCGGGGGTTTGGCAACCCTAACTCAGGTCCAAAATAGATGAGATGGTGTCCTTATGGGTAAGGTTGCCAAGTCTTTGGTATTGAACCAGACAGTCCCACATTGACCTGGGCAGTCTAGTATTTTCACTGACTGGCTGGGGGGAAATGAAAAAACCACAAAACTGGACATTTAAATGTCTGGTATTCCCCCCCCCTCCCCAGTTTTGCCCTGAACAGTTAATGAAAAGCTTGAACTGCGCAGGTCAACGAGTAAGCTTACCAAGCCAAAACAGGATGAGGCATGCTCTCTGGGCTTGAAGGAGGAGGCGCCAAGCCCAAGGAAGAAGCGAGCAGTCTCCACTTTGGGTCCTATCAGGATCAGGCTCTTGTGGCACTTTAAGATCCCTTTAAAATGGTGGCAGCCCCCTCACGGCAGCCACAAGGATACCATCACCTCTAGCTGGGCCCTCAGACTGGGTTGTAGACATTACTGATTGAAAGAAAGTCCCAGCATCCATGGATTGGGGAATGATTTTCAACACCACCATCAAACTAGAACCCTCCAAGATGCTAAAAATGGCACATAGATGACATAGACATGCTCTTAGTTGCTTAGAAACCAGTCTAACTCTACTTCCTGATAGGAGGAGATCTGGAACTGGATGCTGTAGCTCTGAACCAAGGGTTGACCGATCAAACGTGACAAGGTGGAGAGCAAGTGGACCAGCCGGAAGCTGTGCTCTCCTTGGTTGCCTTGCCGGAAACGGGGCCGTCCTCCATGCAAATGGGACAGGGAAACAGGCAATGCGTAACAGAGGGGTGATGGCGGTGGTGGTGGTGGGGCTGCAATTCAGGGAGGCAGAGTAGATGTGACATACAGCAAGCACAATACTGACCTTGGAACAAGGTTGAGCTTGTGGGCTCACTTATTTCTAAACCAGGGGAGGAAACAATGGAAGAGAAAGAAAAAGTGAAGATAAAAATAAAAATACTGTTTCATAAAAATCACCACTCCATGAACACAGTGCTGTGCAAAAGAAAATATAAGAAAATGGGATGGAGAAGGTGGGCCTTGAAGTGGATGGACGAACCGGAAAACAGCAGACGCTTTCCAGAAGTGAAACGAAGCGAAGCGTGGAAGGAAGATGCAAATGATGACTCTGTCGTGGATGCATGAGACCAGCCTTGCAAAAGAGCCCTTCTTCACAGAGGAGCTGGGTCATGATCTGTCCTGGTGGTTGGCCTAACGTTCATCTCACCCAAGACCCATTTGAAGAACACCATGGAGCCCCATTTGATAGCTAACACGTTTATCTTTATTGAAGGCGTGATCCAGGGCCAAGCTAGTCATGAGGCAGAAAAGAAGTAGTGGGTGTTGGAAGGGTGTGTTTAACCTTTGAAAGGTACGTTTAACCTTTCTAGCAGCTGCTGTCTGCCCCCTGCAATTTCTTCTCACTCTCCCCCCACTGCTTCCCTCCCCCGGCTTGCATCTTGTTCTTGTTAGCCATTCAGTCGTGTTCGACTCTTGGCGATTCTATGGGCCAGCTCTCTCCAAGTTTTCCGATCTTGTACTCTTTCTTTGAGTTGTTCCATGCTCAGGCTAGTGTCAACTTTTATCTTGCATCTTAGGAAACAGTGATTAGGGAAGGTGGATCTCAGGAATGGGAAGTAAGGGTGAGGCACGCCATCCCCGACTGCCAATTCTCTGCAAATTATGATCTCCCCCACTATACTTTGCACCAGTTTAACTGCACCTGGTGGCCAAATGACATGTTTGGATTTTTAAAGAGTTGGGAATGGCTGACCTGGACCTATCTTGGGTCCCCCACAGCCACACAGCAGCTGCAGGGAATGGCTTTCAAAAATAACAGAGAACCCAAACAGACTTGGAACACCACCACAGGAAGAGGAAACACTCCTGCCTCCCCCCCCCCAGGGCCCTTTTCCTGTGCTGAAACAGCACATGTGTGTGTGTATGTGTGTGTGTGTGTGTGTGAATTATTTCCCAGTTTTTGCTGCTCCGTGAGAAGTATTATGTGCCTGAGGGCTCCCATTTTTTAAAAAAACCCCACAAACACTGTGACATCAGAGGGGAGACGTATTAATGGCAAAAAAATTCAAGTGGATGAGAGGCGTTCTTCCCACCCCACCTCTACTCATAAGAAAACAAGAACATTGTCGGATCACACTGATGGTACATCTAGTCCAGGGGTGGCCAAACTTGCTTAATATAAGAGCCACACAGAATAAACTTCAGATGTCTGAGAGCCACAAGACTTGAACACATGTTTTTAATTGAAAAATATGCACATTTGCATATTGAAATAAAGAAACAAATGCCTTCTCCGAGCCAAGCCAGTCTGCCAGTGTGGTGGAGCTTGGAGAACGCATTTAACTTTAGATGTGGAGGGAGGGAGGGAGGGAGGGAGGGAAGAAAGGAAGGTGGAAAGAAAGTGGAAAGAAAGCAAGTAGATGGGGGAGGGAGGAAGGGAGCGGTGGAAAGAAAAAAAAATAAATGCCTTCTCCAAGCCAGCCGGCAGGGAGGGGGCTTTGAGAACACATTTAAAGTTAAAGTGTCTTTCTTTCTCTGCTTCCCTCCACCTCAAGCCTACCCAGAGAGGGGAACACTGACTGGGGAAGGGAAGACCGATCAGGGAGGCATGCCTCCCCTTCGCTTCCCCAGCCACCGTGCCGGGAGCCACACAATATCTGTGAAAGAGCCACATGTGGCTCCCGAGCCACAGTTTGGCCACCCCGGATCTAGTCCAATATTCTGTTTTCCACAGTTGCCAAAAACATGGAAAGCCTAAAAGAAGGGCATGGGGGACCAAAGGATCCCCCTTTTGTTGTCTCACAGCAACCGGTATTCAAAGGTATTCTGTCTCTCAACATGGGGGTTCCATGTAGCCGTCATGACAACCACCGATGGGCTACTCTTCCACAAAACTGCCAGTCCCCATTTAAAGCCATAAATGCTAGTGGCCATCACCACACTTTTGTGGCAAAAAGACCCACAAGCTGTCTGAAGAAGTAATTTATTTCTGTCCTGAACCAAATACCTATTGGGCACCCCCAAGGTCTAGTTAAGAAAGAGAGAGAGAAAGATCCTATCCACTTTCTCCACCTAAGCCTTTCTTATGTCCCCCCTTTAATAATTTCCCCCCTAACTTGAAAAGCATCAAACTCTTTCACCCTTAATCCTAGGGAGAATATCGTTATCCTGTTGATGGTGCCCTTTTCAGTTGCTACAATTCCCCTTCCGTAATGGAGATGAGCAGAACTTGGGGGGACTGACTCAGATGGTGTCCCCTTTCTCAAGAATTTAAGACAGGAAACAGTTTTTACCAGGGCTATTTTTGGGCAGGAACGCACAGGAACGGAGTTCCGGCTGGCTCCCGAGTTGGCCACGCCCAGCAGGAACTCATTAGCATAATAGGCCACACCCAACAGCAGGAACTCATTAGGATTGGCTACATTAGGGGTGTGTGGCCTAACATGCAAAGGAGTTCCTGCTACAAAAAAAGCTCTGGGTTTTGACAACAAACAAGATAAACAGAATAAGAATCAAAAGGTGGGTGTGGCTGGATAACCACACTTCTGGTAACACGGAGGTGCAGCCTAATATGCTAATGAGCGGTGCTGTCAGGGTGTGGCCTAATATGCTAATGTGTTTCTGCTGTTGGGTGTGGCCTATTATGCTAATGCGTTCCTGCTAGGCTTTTTCTACAAAAAATGCCCTGGTTTTTACACAGATGGATCTATGGACATTGCTTTACATGAACTGTCCGGAGGGAGACAAGCCTGAGTTTCTTTATTTGCATCATTTACAGTCCACCTTCCTTGCTAGGACTCAAGGCTAGGACTCACTTGGCATTTCTATTGCATATTTCAAGTGGTCACAGCTCTGAAGAATCAGCCATCTTGCTCATTCTTGGGGTGGCCAATTCCAACTTGGAAAATGCCTGGAGATTTCCAGGCACTGCCTAAGGATGACAGAGTTCGT
This sequence comes from Gekko japonicus, assembly GCF_001447785.1. Taxonomy (NCBI): domain Eukaryota; kingdom Metazoa; phylum Chordata; class Lepidosauria; order Squamata; family Gekkonidae; genus Gekko; species Gekko japonicus. The sequence goes on along the minus strand of NW_015166444.1, from coordinate 827,472 downwards.
GGAGGGGGAGCGAGCTCGGGGCTGGGTGTGTAGAGATCGCCGAAGGAAGATGCCATTCCCTCCAAGGGATTTTGGTAGCCTGGAGATCAGCTGTAATCCTGGAAGAAATACAGGTCCCAACCAATGTTCCCTCTAAGCTGAGTTAGTGTGAGCTAGCTCACAGTTTTTTAGCCTCCAGCTCGCACGGTTTTGTCTTAGCTCAGGAAGGGATGGCTCCAGAGCAACCTATTTTATGCAGTAGCCAAGTCACTCACTCACAACCTTAATGCCAGTAGTTTACTAAGTAGGATTTTGCTCACAAGACTACACAGCTTAGAGGGAACATTGGTCCCAACCAATGTTCCCTCTAAGCTGTGAGCAAAAATTCTACTTTGTGAGCTACTGGCATTAAAGTTGAGAGTGAGCGATTTGGCTACTGCATAAATTAGTTTGCTCCGGAGCCATCCGTCCTGAGCTGAGACAAAAAACCTGTGAGCCAGAAGCTAAAAACTGTGAGCTAGCTCACACCAACTCAGCTTGGAGGGAACACTGGCCCCAACAGAAGAATGGTAACCCTCTCTTCTGATAACACATGAGAGAGGAAGATCAGTAAGAGTAGGCAAAGTGACCTTGAGGAAAGTTTGTCTGCCATTTTAATTGGGGGAAAGTTTGTCTGCCATTTTAATTGGGGAATCCATGATAGGCTTCTCAGGAACTGAACTTGCAATATGAATTTATGGTGGTATCTGTCCTTGGGAAACTTCCAGGCCCCGTTTTGTTATTGGTAACCAATTCTCCCTCTAAGCTGTGGAGTCTAGTGAGCAAAAAAATCTACTTTGTGAGCTACTGGCATTAAAGTTGTTGGTAACTCTTCAAAGTATTATAAGGAAGGACAGTATTATGTTTCCTATATTCAACTAAGAGACCAGTGCCCTGCCAAAGACCACCCAGTAAGTTCAGGACAGAGACAACCTTTGAATCGGGGGCCTACCAGACTCAGAGCCTACTTTTACCTCTCTGTCCATTATGATTAGACTTGTCTTTTACGCTTCAAAGATGGCATTTTATTGCTACCAAAGGAATGCATTATCCACAACGGTATAACCACAAGTGCTCTGTCAATAAAGATTAATGAAGGAACTGGGATTCTGTTCTCTTGTTTTGGGCAAACCTCCAGGTCACCTGTATTGGAATGACACCTGGGCGACCTTGTCAAATCTCTTTCGCATTGATTTTTAGCATGACATGGCCCCACATTCAATGCACAGAGTCTGCGGTTGCCCCTAACAACACCGGGGCCTAGAACTCTGGCTCTCCACGGGAGACCTCTTATGAAATTAGTTTCCCCGTTAGATTAAGGGCACTATGCAGAATCAAAGTGAAGTCCCGTGGAGCTGGCGATGCAGCCAGACAAAAGGTGGGAGGGCAAAGAGAGCGAAGAAAGTGGCTGGCTATCTCGGGGTTGCGTTAATGCAGGAGGCTACAAAGTGGGTCCCTGCTGCATTCTTTGTTAATTCTCTGACTATGCTTTTGTGAGCAGAGCGAACCGAATTCCTGCCCCTGAGCTGGGCTCCTTCAAGAGTCCCCACAGGTCACAAGATTTAATCATATGGCAAAGGGACCATCCTCAGGATCTCAGTCGCGGGGAGGTTTGTAACAAACAAGCCGTGGCCAGCCACACACGAGGAGTACAACCACAGTGCTTTTCACACTGTGGAGGATTCTGGGTTAGGAATCTGCACAAAAAGTTCTCAGTGAGAGCAAACAAAGGAGTAATAGTGGTGGGGAGCTTTTTTGTATCAGGTTTTTGCTTTCATTCATCCAGGTTTGGTTCGACTAGGAAGCCCGGTCCATCATCCATAGGGCAGCTGTAGAACCATGGGACCCACCTAGGATTGCTAAGCTCCTCCTGGCAACTGGCAGGGGATGGGGTGTGAATGCTAGTGGCCATCGCCACAATTTTGTGGCAAAAAGATCCATAAGCTGTCTGAAGAATTTATTTATTTATTTCTGTTCTGAACCAAATACCTATTGGGCACCCCCAGGGTTAGGAATCTGCACAAAAAGTTCTCAGTGAGAGCAAACAAAGGAGTAATAGTGGTGGGGAGCTTTTTTGTATCAGGTTTTTGCTTTCATTCCTCCAGGTTTGGTTCGACTAGGAAGCCCGGTCCATCATCCATAGGGCAGCTGTAGAACCATGGGACCCACCTAGGATTGCTAAGCTCCTCCTGGCAACTGGCAGGGGATGGGGTGGACCTACCAGGAGTGGGAGGGAGGCCCAGGCAACGTCGCTGGTGACGTATGTTATTTTTGGTATATACCAGAAGTGATGTCTTCACATCACTGGTGTTTGGGCAAAACTCTATAGTAAAAATGGTTTCTACCAAAGAGTTTTTGCCCAAATACCAGAGAGTTGCCTGGATGTCATTGATGTGATGATGTCCTTCCTGATGAATGCTGGAAGTGACATCCCCACATTGCCGGTGATGTTGCCTGGGCTTCCCTCCGTCTCCTGGTAAGCTGATTGACGGCGGGGATGGGGCTTGGTGGCAGGGGGCTACTGCCTCCACCAGGGTGGGGGCTGGCCACCCTGGACCCATCAAAATGTGTGCCCATCATCACCTCCCAGACCTGCTACAGCCAGCAGCGAAGTCCAAGGCAAATCCTTGAGATGCTATCAACATTGCTGAGACTTGGCTTGCCTCCTGAATGATTGGCCAGGTATATTTTGTCCAGTGTTCCCTCTAAGCTGAGTTAGTGTGAGCTAGCTCGCAGTTTTTTAGCCTCCGGCTCACACATTTTTGTCTTAGCTCAGGAAGGAGGGTTCCAGAGCAAACTAATTTATGCAGTAGCCAAATCACTTGCTCACAGCTTTAATGCAAATAGCTCACAAAGTAGACATTTTGTTCACAAGACTCCATAGCTTAGAGGGAACATTGATTTTGTCCCCCTGCCCCGGTTTGCGAGCACACTAACGTTGTCAAAGGTAGGTGGTGTCCCGCTCCGGGTGTCGCGGGCCAGGAAGACCACCCCCCTGGGGCCCCCACAGAACCGGCGAAGCCCCCACAACTCACCTCACTGCGGGAAACGGCACACAACGATCCCGCCTGGGAGAAGGGGGAGGCGAATCCCCCAACGTTCCAGGCTGGACAAGCACGGGAACGAGCGCGGGGACCCTGGAGCAGCTGGCAAGCAGAGGAGCGGAGCAGCGACAGGGAGCCTAACAAGCTGGGAATGGACGCCCAAACCAAGACAAGCCGCCGGACGTGCCGGCGGCGCGGCCACAGCTTCCCTGGAAACGCCCGACCGGCGTCTCTGGTTATGAAGAGGGGTGTGGTCTGGGATGGGAGGAGAGGGGCGGTCCTGGGAGTGGGGTGGAAGGATAAAAGGGAGGGGAACAAGAGGGGCCAGGGAGGAAAACGTATGGAGGAGAACTGGAGGAGCAGAGAGAGAGCGAGGACGGAGAGAGAGAGGGAAGCCCAGCAGACGTTCTCCCCGTATGGACAGAGGGACACTCGGGGTGAAGTTTAACCCTGTCCCCTGTCAGTCTGAGGCCTTTCAACTCCCTCCCCTTTTGATTCTGCCAACAGCTGGTACGACCGCCTCGCCTGTAGCCCAGTCAAGTTTTCCAACGCCACGGCCACTGGGGGCTCTTCACCGGAGGTCCAGGAGCGGTGCGACAGGTGGAACATTTTCTTATTAACACTCGAGCAAAAAAAGTTTACCTACTCCTACTTTAGAAGTTTTCAAAAACTCAAGATCAGACTTAGGACTGGCTCAAAGTCAAAGAATCTATAATGCTACAGCTGTACTTTAATTGTCACTTACTGCAAAGACATTGCACTGGTCTCTAGCGTTTTTACTTGGCAAAATCTGGCTTGCATGGAGCCAGGGTTATTTAGGGGTTCCAAACTGGTCTCCAACAGTTTCCCCTCACCACAAATTAACTGTGGAAGTCATGAACTAGAGCCGACCTTGATAACATAGTTGGGTAACACCAGTTTTGCAAGGCTGCATGTGATAAGGTTGTGATGCATGTGATGGGAAAGATGTTGTCAAGAGTTAATCAGTCAGCATTATACATGGTCGCAGGTCCCAGGGTGGATGTGGATACCCCGCTGCCATATTACTCGAACAAACCAATTGGCCTTAATTTAGAGCCACACCCATCAGAAGTACTTCCCCCGAGTTTGCTGTTCTCCCCATCAAGCAATGGCTGCCATGACATTTATCTCCATGCAGCTGCCCAGCCCTTTAGTCGTGCCCCTCCAGAAACAGAGCCAGAACATCTCTCAAAAAAGCAGCAGGGGCCACAGCATGACCAAGGGGGCGACAATGGGGTCTTTGCCTGCTTTTGTGGGCTCCATGTCGCTGGTTCTTCCTCTTCCCGTCCATAGGCCTATATCACTTCCAGCTCACCTCTTTACATTCAGGTGCCTCTGTGGTGCTGGGATACTGGAGGTAGAAACTGACAGGTGGTCCTCTCTCCCACTGTTCTGTTTTTAAAGTCATGTAATAGCATTTGACTCTTAAGCTGCTAACAGTTTTTTAAGAGGGTCAGTCACTAGCTGCAGTTTGGTGGGCTGATGTTGCAATACTTTGTTAAGGAGTGCAATGACTCTATGAAAAAGATGATTTTTTTTTCATGGAGTATAGGGTCATTCTCCAATTTTCAGCTGTGGAATCCCAAGGACACTGGTCAATAGGATTGTCCTACATGAACACATGAAGCTGCCTTCTACTGAATCAGACCCTTGGTGGATCAAGTTCAGTACTGTCTGCTCAGAATGGCAGCGGCTCTCCAGGGTCTCAGGTAGAAGTCTTCCATATCACCTCCTGCTTGGTGCTTTTTGACCAGAGGTCGAACCTGGGACCACTGGCATGCTAAGTAGAGGCTCTTCCACCGAGCCATGGCCCCACGTGGTAATTTGGCCACCTTGGTTGTAGAAGTTTTTTAAAAATCTGGTTCAGGGTCAAACTGTGGTGTGTGTAAGGTGGCGCGTGTGCTTCGATATGTGCGCATCGCCATCTGTCATGCTTTAGCTTTTACAGTTAAATTTTTAAACAGGATGTTTCATACACTTTTCTGTTTTCGAACTCCTCTCATACGCCCCAAGTCTCTGGGCTGCGGTTGGAAGGAATTTGAATTAACCCCTGCAATATAGAAACAAATGAAGAATGAGGGACCTCATTTCTCACAATCTAACCTGTGATGTAAACAAAGGTAGGCAACCTGAAACCCACAGAAGCTGGGAATCAGATTTTTTAAAAAATAAATCTAAACTGCTTTGATATCTGGGTTGCCATTTCAGATTTCAGCAGGGGAGACAGAAGAGATTTCACAAGCATAATGGGCCAAGAGCATCAAGATTAGACTCTGAAACAAGCAGCGTGCTTTAAGTACATTTGCTGTGCTTATTTTCTTTTCTAATACTTTGTAATCATGGACATAATGTTATCAATGCAGGTCAAACAGTTTTCCTGTCCCTCCTCATTTTAAGCACAGGTATTTGTGCTTTTAGCATGCATAAATCCAGTTACTTCATCAGTGAGCTGGACAAATGCATGTGAAAGCCAAACAAGACTTTATATGCCAGGGGCATGTGACAGTTTCCCAACAGGTTTTTTTTTATTGTTGACATGAAAATTAGCTGCAGGAAGCTATGAGAGTTTGCTTAACCCTTTACCCTCTTAGCTATTTGTCCACCTACAGGAAGCATATACATGTAGGGCTACCAAGTCTCGTTGAATCGCGGCGGGGAATCGTCATTCTTTACAGGAGCTCTGCCGCGGGGGACGGCAACAGGCGTTGCACCGCCGTCGCCAGGATGTGACGCTACGCGTCGCTCTGGCAACGGGACTCCAAACAGCCCCGTTGCCAGAGCGTAGCGTCACATCCTGGCGACGGCGGTGCAACGCCTGTTGCCGTCCCCCGCGGCAGAGCTCCTGTAAAGAATGACGATCCCCCGCCGCGATTCAACGAGACTTGGCAGCCCTATATATATGTGTGTGTGTGTATGTGTGTGTGTGTTAAATGCTGTCAAGTCACTCCCAACTTCTGGTGATCTTATGAATTGACGTCCTCCGAAATGTCCTATTGTTGACAGCCTTGCTCAAGTCTTGCAAACTGAGGGTCCTCGTGGCTTCCTTGGCTGAGTCCATCCATCTCCTGTTGGGTCTTCCTCTTTTCCTGCTGCCTTCAACTTTCCCTAGCATTATTGCCTTTCCCAGTGTTTCTTGTCTTCTCCTGATGTGAACAAAGCACGATAGCTTCAGTTTGCTCATCTTAGCTTCTGGGGAGAGATGTGTATAGGTATATACACATACATGATTTGGATCAAAAATCATGCATGGAAAAGGTTAATCCACCACTCCCATTTGTTCCAGTTCCTCTGCTCCAACTCACAACTTCTACAAAAATGCTTTTCCTTAAAAAATAAATAAATTGGGAAGATGTTGCATGCATCCAGAAAATAACTACATGTGGTCTAAATAACAAGTATGCCCATCCATCCTTCCTACTGCATTTGGAATGGCTCCATCTTAGACATCCAGAAGGGACCATATTGTAAAAATTCATGCCAAAGGAGAAATGGATTCTCATTCTTTTTTAAAAAAAATCATCATTGTTTACAATTATAACTGAGTGGCTTTTTAAAATGACTTTAATGGTTCTAGATTTCCCTGTTCATTTTAATAAGAAGTCATGTCATACATTTTTTGGGGGTGGGGTGGGGAGTATAAGTTGCATCATGTAAAAATGGAAGCACTTCCTGATTAGGAACAGGGAAATATTTGATAGTCTGTCTGGCTCCGCCTTCTGTGGGGTCCATATCTTGGGTTTCCAGTGCTGCTTTGGCAAATGCTGGGAGATTTGGTGTGTGTGTGTGTGTGTGTGTGAAGGCTTTGAAAGGCAGAGTTTGGGGAGGATGTAACATCACATTCAGGTGATGCTCTTGGTTGCCTCCCCTAGTCTCTATGGTCTTTTCCAAAGCATCACTGTGTGGTGGCCATTTTTTCCTCGCTCCTCAGTTCCTCAGGGGAAGGAAATCGGGGATGTGTCACTACCCCAGCTGGGTAAATGGGATGCCTACCTACATCTTTTCCTCTTTCTTCTTCTTCACTGTCACCTCTGGTTACTACAGAATCCACGGACCATTAGAGACTTGACAGTAGGCCAGTTAATGGCCTCATGAGATGAGATTCAAGCTTCCATGTGTCAGACCGAACATGAACCTATAAAACTGCTTTCCATTGGTCCATCCAGTCCAATAGTGTCATCTCTGATGGCAGCAGATCTCCAGGGTTTCAGGCAGAGAAGGTTCTTTTCCTACACCTTCAATAGGAGAACTTTTTAACTGGAGACACCAGGGATTGAACCTGGTACCATCTGCATGCAAAAAAAAGCAGGTGTTTCGCTTGACCTCTGAGCCACAACCCCACAGACATGGTGGGAGGGGAAAAGTAACTATTCTTCCCATTCTGCAATGGGGGAATCAAGGAAAGTGAGGTGCTAAAGGCTCTGCTCTTCCCCTCAGCTCCCAACTGGCTCTAAAGGCAGGCAACGGTGCGGCCTGCCACAATGTGGAGAGCCGTGACAAATAAGCCAGGCAATTACAGCTGTCCCTGGCTGTGAGTGGTGTCAGATGGATCCATCACTCTAATCAGAGCTCTGGCATGTGGAGAAAATAGCTTCCAGATAAGGCTACAGAGCTCTCCCCGCCTCCCTTTGGTAAAGTCAATTTTTTATTTTATGTTGCAGTAATAGAAAATGCGACTTGGAAGCAAACCTGCGATTGCCGAGCCGCTTGGGTTGTTTATTCTCAAAAGCCTCCCCTAACGGACTTGCACTCCAGGGTGGCGGATGTCAGAGAGGGCTCTCTGAGGGGTTTGTTTGTTTGCTTGGATATACAGGGATTGTTTTCATTGCCACTCACCTGCGTTCCAATCCAACCCCCCCCCCACAGTCACCCCCCCCCCCCCAAGGACAATATCTCAGGAGGGAATTTCTCAAGATATATTTAGGAGGTATGAGTAGAAAATGCCCATGGAGAAGAAGATGGCCAGATCAACACTTCAAAAAAAATGGAGACAATGGTTCCAGGTAAGGAACAGGTTCCGGGTAGCCATGTTGGTCTGAAGTAAAATTCAAAAATGGAAGCCACTTAGTATTTATTTTTTAAGACCAACCAGAATGCAGAATGCAGCAACACAGGTGTTGACTTCATTGTCTCTACAGACCCGTATCCACCTTGTGCGGCCTGAACCGCACTGGCTGCCTATTGAGTACTGGATCCGTTTCAAGGTCCTGGTGCTTACCTTCAAAGTCCTAAATGACTGCATCTCCCTCTATGAAACCCGAAGGGCTTTACGATCTGCTAATCAGCATCTCCTGGTGGTTCTCGATTCCAGGGACATTCGGCTTGCCTCGACTAGGTCCGGGACCCTACCTGGTGGAATGAGCTCCCCTATGAGATCAGGGCCATGCGGGACCTTTTACAGTTCTGCAAGGCCTGCAAGATGGAGCTCTTTTAGGGTTTTTTTTATAAGTCTTTTTTATTTCTTTTTTTAACTAACATACAATATTTCAAGCAAAACACAGTACGTCCAAATATAGAAACGTGATAGAGAGTTTCGTACAAGGTGCCCCTTACACCTGTGGCCTAATTGCAGTTAATAATATCTTGTATTACGCGTGGAATGAGGGAATGGTGCTATCCTTCCTGGTTGGAAGAGAAATAGCCCTGCAGAATCAGCCATTTAAGGTACAGAGGATTCGAGGGAAGAATGTCTAGAGACTGTAAATAGGAAACAACTGGGTACCAGGTGGACTCGAATTTGGAGAGGAGTGGCACGGTTGTCTGTGATCTGCTGAGGGAGTCAGAGATCTTAGCCATGACGAAGTGATCCCATAGTTTGTTCTGCCAGGCCGTAATTGATGGTGCTATTGGGGATTTCCAGCAAGTAGCAATTGTTAAGCGGGCTACGGCGAGCAGGGTCAAGACAAGGTCTTTCCGGTGACTTTGGATCGAGTCGTCCCAATGATTCAATAAGAAGATCTCAGGTGTGAAGGTGGCGTTTTGTGATGTGATGATCTCAATTTGTTGTTTAATGGCTTTCCAAAACTGTTGAATCTTCAGGCACGACCACCAGCAGTGCAGGTGAGTCCCTTCCTGCCTGCATCCTTTCCAGCACATTGGATTACTGTTTCTGTCGAACTTATGTACTTGTTGGGGAGTTATGTACCATCTTCAAACTGTTTTGAAGAATTGCATTTTGATGCTATTATACCTTTGAGCTATTTGCTGGAGAGTCCCAAATGGTCTCCCAGTTAGTCACTTGCCAGTTCACATTTAGGTCTGCCTCCCAATTTGTTTGATGTTTAAACTTTTCTTAATTCCCTTCTGTGATTAACACTTTATAAAGCTTAGACAGCAGACCTTTTAGTTGAGGCAGTAGGCGTCCCCCCTCTGTTGGGCCTCCCCTTCAGTGGGACAGATCAGTGTTACCATCTGGGAACCCCAGTCTGAAATAGATCTCATCTACTGAGGCTTTGATTAGAAACATAGGGATATTATTGTATTTTATCTGATGTATTTTAATTGTTTTTAAATGTTTGTATATTATATTTGATGAAGCCCGCCCTGAGTCTGCTATGAGGGGAGGGCGGGATACAAATCTAATAAATACATAAATCAATAAATGACATAATTCATTGTGTAAGCTTTGGCGTTCTCCAGAACTCTTCATCAGGCTGGATGCCAAAAGGAAAAGGGAGTGGTGAGGGAGGAGGCGTTTCAGTTCATTATCTTGTGTGTCTATTTGTGCAGAATTCTCTACAGACTTGAATGGATGTTGGGTGGAGCCGGTAGTCATGTTGAAACTTTGACCGTCTGGGAAGAAGAAGGTGAGACAACGGTAAGCTCCGTTGCAAATATAAAAGCCCGTGGTTAATCCCAGGTCTCTCTAACACCAAATGGAACACACAGAGGTCCCTTAAAAAGTTGTGCCTGGAATGAAAACTTTCCCACAGAGTTCTATAAAGCTTTAGGGGCACAAAGGACGCACCACCATCTCCGGGGTTGTGATTGTTCTGAAACAAGGGAGGTTTTTTAAAAAAATTAGAGTTGCTACCAAAATTCCAGGTACATGGAAACGAAATTATTTTGATGGTACCTCCATTGCAAAAAATATATATAAAAATCTATGATTTTGAAAGAAGATACAAGCCACTGATCGGGCTAATGAAATTAGGATCCTGCACATCCCCAATTAATGGTCAGTGTTTAGGTATTTGGGGAAGGGCTGCGATTCAGTGGTAGAGCATCTGGTTGGGGTGCAGAAAGACCCAGGTTCAGCCCCTGGCACCTCTAGCTTAAAAGGACTAGGCAGGAGGTGACATGAAAGACTTTGGTCTGAGACCTTGGAAAGACACTGCCAGTCCGAGTAGACAATACCAACTTTGATGGACCAAGGGTCTGATTCCGTAGAAGGCAGCTTCATGTGTTCATGTACAGCAATCCTATTGATAAATGTCCACAAGCTGGAAATCAGGGAACGGCCCTATGCTCTGTGATGAGAACCCCCATATAGATCTTTTAAGATTGCCGAAGGATCCTCCTTGTGTTCATCTGTCCTACAGTCTCCCAGCTTCATTCCGAGTTAAGCTTTGAAAGCAAGAAATGCAAAGGAAGAGAACATCCAGCTAAGCACAAGGACCAAAAGAGAGCCACCCAAGAAATATGGGTAAAACGGGGGGGGGGGGAGAGAGTGAGAAGGCTTAGAAAGGTATACCCCAAATCCCTGGCTAGAATTCTATTTGAACCAACCAAACTCAATGAAATGCTCTAGGCTAGGAGTGTGAGTTGCATCAAACAGCTTTGCTACTGCTTGAGCACAAACGTTAAAAAAAGATCGCTAGGATCCATCTGCAATGATTCTCCTCCTCCTCCTGAGCTGAAGGTGGATTTTGCGGGTCCTCCCATTGCTTCCAAAACAGGTTTGACAAGAAACGACAGTGGGACAAACAAAAACAAACCTGTACAACCCGTACAATACCTCCACCACAATAATTCTCTGAAAAAACACTGTTGGCTGTCTCCAGTCGGAGGTGCAAGTAATGTTGCCAGGCAGCGGGAGGGTTGTGGGGTGCAGCACCGTAGGATAATTTTTAAAAAATAAATGCAGCCTTGTGTACTTACCAGAAGCCTTTACTAGAACTTACCATGAGTAGCTCTAGTAATTGCCAGAGACTCTATGGCAAAACCATAGAGTTTCTGGTGATTCCTAGAGCTACCCTGTCACTTTTGGTGAGAACTTTCTGAAAGTACATGAGGCTGTGCTTTAAAAAAAAAAATAATTCTGAGCAGCAGTGGGCAAGAGGATCTGGGATTGGGGAATCCCTTTCCCCTAGCAGAGGCTTGGCAGCCCTAGGTGCAATGGCCTGGCATCACCCACACACAGAGGTGTATGTGAGATCCTATTCTTGACAGGGTCCTTTATGAGACAAAGGCATAGAGGATGGGTCTGGCAGTGACTCTTTGCCATGGCACTGCTGAATAGAATCTCCATGTTCAAGGGAAGCATATCTCTGAGTACCAGAGACTCTGGACAAACAACGGGAGAAGGCCATCACTTCTTTTGGGATGCTTCCCAGAAGCACTTAGCCGACCACTGTAGAGAAACAGGATGAAGAACTAGATGGGCTCTTGGGAGTGATCCTGGATGGCAGTTCTTGTGATCTGCTTCTCTTCCACATCTCTTTTAGGGCCAAACCAGACGTGATAGGTAGCAACGAAACAAGCCTTGGGATTTCAGGCTGTGCATTTGGGAACCATTTTGAAGACAAATTTGTACGTGGGTTCAATTTTTCCCCCTCTGCATCTCTCACAGTTCCTATATCAATATCTTCTTCTAGGAAAGAGCTGGGACACGTTCTAAGTTCAAATGGGAAATGGCATGGTTTCAACTGAAGTTGCAGGGTGACTTCACAAGCTACAGTAATAACACAATAACAGTGGCAATAACCTGAACCAGAGAAACAGCATTTGGTCGTCTTGCCAGCAGCCACCAGGGATCATTGCCTTTTATCTCTTTACACTGTTATCAAAAGGATGCTGTATTCTGTAACTGCAAGAATACTACTCCCTGAAAGTTTTGCTGGTTCTTCTGCTGGCAACTAGTGGGAGGGTTGTGGGTGGGGACCCAGGGAGGCACAATGCTGGGTGCGGCAGCACGTCAGTTCCAATAACAACCTGGAAGTGGCATAGGGTAGCTCTAGGAATGACTGGAAACTCTCTGATAAAACCATAGACTTTCTGGCGATTCCTAGAGCTACATGCCGCTTGAAGCAATGCCGGGCGACAGGTGCTGGGGGCGGGGAATCCCTTGCCCCTATTGAGGGCTTTACAGCCCTAGCTACCACACCACTCAAAACACTCTCAGTGCTCTACTTAAGAGATGCTGCCAAAAATGTCAAGGCACCAACGAGAGGGCAGGCTTGCAACAAAACTGTACCTATTATGTGACTCTGGTGTAAGTGCAGAACTTTCCTCCTCCTCTTCCCAAAAATCCAACTTCCTGAAAAATCTGAACATCCATTCTTACAAAAAGGAAGTTCCTAGTTCAAGATAACCTTGGAAGTCCTGGACCAAAGTGAACGCTTCCCTCTTTCAGAGCAGGGGAGGTATTCTATGCTATTTCCAACAACATATCTGAACCTTCTACAGAAGTTAGGAGGAAAAGAAAAATGACAGACTTCAGAAGAAGAAAAGGACATTTTAACAAGAAGAGTATCGCATGGGTCACTCTTAGACTGTATGATGAGGAAGGATACGTGGTTACTCCGGCAACCAGATGGTGCCTTTACATTATGAAAAAGGAAAGCAGCATGTAGACCTGCTAGGAATTCTGCTGAAAGCAAAAGTCAAGGTGAATCCTGACATTTCTGCTTTTGGCAAAAACTTCCAAAGAATGTCCAGAGAAGGCCAAAGAGTTTGATCCAATTAGCAACATTTCTCAGGGGATTTCAAACACACTGGTTGATTTTTCCAAGTCAATTAAAGAGAGGAAAGAGCTGAAGGAAGAAGGGCCGGGGAATCCATTGCCGGTCACAGTAGCAAAATGTTGACAGAAGATGCAGAGATGAAGCACGACGAAGCATCTGGGTGGACTTCCCCTCCACATCTGGAGGTTGCTCCTTTCCCAAGACTCCACCCTGGTGGGACATCCCACCATTTCTGGTGCCGACAATATCCGAACATGCTAAAATTCCAAACCCAGAAGCTGGAGTCCTGGGATCTGTGTACCAAGCCCTCTTTCTTTAGCAGTAGATAAAACAGGGGGTAAAAAGAGGTTTCCTACTTGGGAACATCTGGAGAATCAGATGAGCAGCCAGCTGAGGCTACCCATTGTCTCAACAGAGACTCTAAGGGCCAAACTAGATGATATATGTGACATGACTCAGGTGGGGGAATTTGTGACTGCAGCAAGTGGTGCCCCAAAAAAGGGCCAACCCCACCCCCTTGCTGTTTCAGCTGGAGAAAACAGCATGGGAGGGAAGGCCAAAGTAGGGTTGCCAGCTCTGGGTTGGGAAATACCTGGATATTTTGGGGATGGAGCCCGAGGAGGGCGGGGTTTGGGGCATAATGCCATAGAATCCAACTTCCAAAGTGGTTATTTTCTCCAGATGGACTGATCTATGTCACCTGGAGATCAGTTGTAACAGCAGGAGACCTCCAGCGACCACCTGGAGGTTGGCAAACCCAGGTCAAAGCCTCCCTTCTCCTGTGTACATTTCTGAACTGATTTGGGTCCTGGGGCACTTGGGAATGCACGTTTCCCTAGAAGGCACATGTATCTGCAAGTCAGGTCCAGAACTCTGACCCCCCCGACTCGACCCCTGACCTGATTTGCATCACATGTATTGTCTAGCTTGGCCCCAAAAAAGGATGCCATAGATTTAGCACTCTGACCAGCACACCTCTCGTATGCGTCCCCATCTTACCCTTTCCTTGCAAATAAGCCCTTCTTTTTGGGGGGGGGGGTTTGTCCCTGTGCCTCTGTCCCTCACCCCGTGTCCACCTGTCGCTGAGACAATGCTCCCACATGCCCTACTTACCGTACAGAATGATGCTGGCGTTAGTGTTCCCTAACTGGTTGTAAGCAACGCAGGTGTAATTCCCGTAATCTTGTTCCGAAACATTGAAGAAAGTCAGGCGGGAGAAGAAAGCTTTGTTTTCCACTTTCAAGCCTTTCTGCCCTTCGCTGAGCCTGAGGTGAGGGAGCGTAGCAAACCACGAGAGAGAAAGAAACAGGGGAAGATTCAGAAGGGAAGATTTTTTTAAAAAAAATAGCTATCAAGGACTTTTTTTAAAGAATTTCCACTGCAGCCTATTATCTCCTATCCGACATACAACATTTTTATCCAACCCTTCCTTATGAGGAAGAAAACATTACATAATGGTTTCCCTTCCTCCATTTTATCCTCACAACAACCACCCTGTGAGGTAGGCTAGGCTGAGAGTGATTGATTTTCCACAAGCAGCTGCGCCGCCCTCGCTCTTCCCTTTCCCCTGATTGTATTCGTCAATCTCCCACTACTTGCTGCTCGGCTGCATTTTGACCGACAGCATCCCCCAATTTCCCTCACGTCTTCTTGATATCAAAAAACAAGGATCTAGAAGACGCAGGGGAAATCGGGGAATGCTGCAGGTCAAAATGCGTCCGAGCAGCAAGTAGTGGGAGATTGACGAATACAATCAGGGGAAAGGGAAGAGCGAGGGCGGCGCAGCTGCTTGTGGGAAATCAGTGAGCGACTGGTCCAAAGTTACCCAGCAGGCTTCACGGCACAGTGGGGATTCACACCCTGGCTCTCTCTGTTTGTGCCTTACACTTTAAGCCAAGGGTCTCCAACTCTGTGCCTGTGGGTGCCACGGTGCTTGCCAAAACCTTTCCTGGTGCCCGCCGAGTGTTTTTCAAAAGTGGGCAGGGCCAGGTGGGGCTTGAATGCAGCAGGGCTTCTGATTGACTGTGCCGATTAAAAGGCACCCTGTTAAACAGAGCTTCAGCCTTAAGTGCTGAAGAGTTCCTCTCAGAGTTATGCACAACATCGCTCCCTGGCCTTTTGTGGCTGGCTCTGCCTCCTCCAGCAGCCATTTTGTTGTGCCCACCATCTTGTGTCAGAATTCTAAAGGCGCCTGCAGGGTTGAAAATGTCGGGGGGGGGGCTGCTCTAGATAAGACTAGATACAGATGTGACTTTCAGTGTTCACACGATCCC
Source organism: Gekko japonicus (assembly GCF_001447785.1). NCBI lineage: Eukaryota > Metazoa > Chordata > Lepidosauria > Squamata > Gekkonidae > Gekko > Gekko japonicus. Next base: position 812,214 of record NW_015166444.1, on the reverse strand, counting down.
CTTACGAAGTCATTGAACTGAACCCTTAAACTCAGAACGGGAATGTTCTCTATTTTGATTCTTTTAAATACGACTCCGTATTTTTGCTGATGGTTCCTTTTCATGGCATTTTGCTGCCGCTTTCCTAAGTCCCGTCGTATTCTTGTGTGGATTTCGTGGAGCTTTTACATGCAATTTAGATGGCATTTATACCTAAATGGAGGCAATTTATACAGACAGAATACATAAAATTATTGATGCACAAATAACGTTTAAAATGTGTATATTTTACAGGAAACATTTGGTGCCAGGGAACGGAAAGTAACGTGAAAAGAGAGACTAATGGATTTTATCTGTACAAACAAATCAGGAACATTAATGGCTTCCCCGGTTCTCTTCGGCCTCCTCAGCTGGGGCCCTACTCTTGTGCTCCCGCACTGCTGAAGGTGAAACAAGGAATCACAGAGGAGGGCAAACCATTTTCAGCCTTTGCACCCAGGCTCAGGAACTCTCTCCCGCAGGGAGTCCAAAGCAGTGTTCCCTCTAAGGACACTGGAGCTGAGGGAAATTATGTAATAATGTATGGGTTTGGCTGACTGGGTATTGTTAGGGGTCATTTCCTGCAGGAGCACACAGGAGCGGAGCTCCAGCAGTAAAGAGCCCAGGGGGCGGGCACATGCAACAAGCCCCGCCCCCTGCTCCCAGCAGCCCCAGGCCAAAAGGAGCAAGAACCAGCCAGGTAGGTTGCAGAGCCCCCCCCCCCCGACAGCAATCCAAAACTGTCCAGTGGCACCTTTAAGGCCAAGGTTTATTCAGGTACAAGCTCTCCCTCCTCTGTGAGAGCAGATCTGCGCATCCCCCCCCATAGCTAGCAATCCAAAAGAGTCCAGTGGAGCCTGAGCGGTGGGTGTTGCCTTCTGATACACTTCCAGTGATGTCAGGGTGTGTGGCATATGTAAATAAGTTATGCTAATGTTATGCTAATGAGCTCCTGCACCTCTTTTTCTACGAAATGACCCCTGGGTATTGTTATTTATTGTTTTATTGTTTACATTGCTGCTGATTTTATGTTGTGAGCTGCCCTGAGCCCATTTTCTTGGGTAGGGCGGGGCATAAATTTAATAAATAAATAAATAAAAATTAATGAACTAGAGACAAAAATAGAACTACAGTGGTGACAGACCTACATGTAAATTTCTGTAAATGGTTTCCAACTTAAAAAAAATTAAGTCTATACGCAATTGTCGTCTATATGCCATGTGTTCAAATATCGATGGAGTTCTAAGGTTTTCAGTCCACTGATTTACTGGAGCACCACTGTGGTGTTAGTGTTAGATTATCGCACCAGGATCTGCTCCCCATCAGATCCCTGCTCTAACATGAAAGCTTGGGCCAGTCGCCATCTCTCAGCCTTACCGACCTCCCAGGGTCGTTATTGTTATGAAGAAACAGAGTACAGAAGGACTATTTTGTTATATGCTTTGGGCCCCCACTGGGGAGAAAGGCAAGGTATCAATAGATAAATAGCCACAGCTACTGGAAGAGCTGTGCGATTAATTGGCTTGCTCCACTTCAGCAACGAACAGCCTTCCCCAGCCACGCCAGACCCACAGTGCAGGCTGGTCACCAAAAGATGGCACTGTGGTACAGAATGCTTCTCAACTGGTACAAACTGCAAACTGGCTTCTCCTGCGACAATGGTGAACACTTCGCAAAGAGGCAGGATGCTACTCTACATCTCTGCAATCAATATCCATGCCTGAAAGTGGCTTAGAGGCAGCTGGGCCAGCCCTTTTCGCCACACTTAGCAGTCACAAGACCCTTGGATTTTATTCCTTCCTTTTCCTAACCTTCCCCCACTTACCCTGCTTAGGTAATTCAGCTTCTTCATACATAGTTTTTAAAATTCTTTTTCCCCTCAGCCCTTTACATTTTTAACATGGATAATTTATCCCAGCAGGTGCCCAGTCCTACACTGCCACTGCCCTGATTTGCTTCGGATCCTGATTGACAGCTCATAGTAGCTTCCCATTTGAATGCACTGCTCACAACACACAGCCTACCACCTTTTGAAGAATGCCTTAATCAAATGGACAACACATCTGGATTTGCATTCCAAATAGACCTCTTTACTACTGAGATAATTAGTGTGTGGGGAGGAAAGACCCATGTCCAGCAATTTTCAGCGGGGTTTTTCAAACAGAGAATGATTCCTTGTCCTTTTATTGTCTGGGAAAATCTGAAAAATAACCCCCGTTTATGAATCTTGGATTACAGAGGAGCCTTGGTACGATAATCATCTTTGGCAAGGAGAACTAGTATTAAACATAATTGCAAACTTTACATACCAAGGAATGTCTCAGGGCAAAGGGTCTACAACACCCATGAGCGTTACCTGCATACTTCTTGTTCAGAAAATTAATTATAAATCAGAGTGGTGGCAGAGTGACATGAGCAGCGCGAAAAACTGGTCCCTGCCCCACAAAGGCTACAGTCTCAATGGGGGAGACAACAAATAGAAGGAACAAACAGGAGACATAAGGTAAACACAGGCAAATGAGCTTAGACACCATTTTGGCCACATTCGCAAATCCCCATGGTTCTGCACTCACATTCACAAAGGTCCATCAGTGGCTACCAGCCATGTTGACTAAAGGGAACGCCCGCATTGAGAGGCAGTCAGCCTCTGAATCACAGTACCAGGGAGCGATATCGGGGATGGCCTTGGCCTCTGTGTCCTGTTGTTGGCCGTCCAGAGGAACTGGCTGGCCACCACATGAGACAGGATGCTGGACTAGATGGACCACTGGTCTGATCCAGCAGGGCTCTTCTGATGTTCTTATGAATTGCCTCCTCCGTTCATCGGTACTGGTCCAATAATGAGGATTTGGTGGACCCCACCCTTCTATTTCCCCTGACTCTGTGTAAGGCAGAGTTGTTACAGGGTCTTCGGGAGTGAGTGGATTACACATGGGTGTGGTTCCAAAGACCATATTCCAGCAGCCTCTGCACACATTCATTTACCTTTTGTCATCTTTATACCACTGGAACTTGGCTGATGGAACTGCAGAGGCATCACACTGGAGGATTCCCTTCTGTCCTACCGGAACGCCGGTACTCTTGGCCCCTGAAATGTATGGTGCATCTGTAGAGGAAGGAACAGGTCAGGGGGGGTTTCTGTGGTGGCACAGAGAAATACCTTTATCCTATACGTGCATCACTACATCGTTTTCTTCTCTTCCTCGCCAACATGAACAGCTCAAGGCAGACATTCCCTTTCCCACCTGGGTTCGCAGAGAGTCCCTGATGTGGCAAAGCAATATCCATGTTCTGATGCTCAGCACTTAGAACCAAAGAAGTTCAGGCCCGTAGCTAGCATGGGGCCCACGGGGCCTGGCCCCCTTGTGTTTCTTCTGGGCCCCCTCCCTACGGGGCTGCCCCCAAAGTGCTCCAACTTACCACCTGCACTGTACTTCCATTTAATTAGCTGGCGGGCCCCCCCAAGGCCCCCTCCCAAAGAATTCCCTAGCTACGGGGCTGAAGAAGTTGTTCTTTTGACTTGTAGTCATGTTGCAGCTGCAAGTCTCTGTGGCAACTCATGCAAGCAAGCAAGCAAACAAACAAACACAGATGGGCCCGATTCTGATTGGTACAGCGGTGGAGGGGATGAGAGTAGGGTTGCCAAGTCTGGGTTGGAAAATACCTGGAGACTTTGGGGGTGGAGCCAGGAGACGGCGTGGTTTGGGGAGGAGAGGGGCCTCAACATAATACAATGACATAGAGTCCACCCTTCAAAGCATCCATTTTCTCCAGGGGAGCTAATCTCTGTCGGCTGGGGATCAGATGTAAAAGCGGGAGATCCCCAAGCCCCACCTGGAGGTTGGCAACCCTAGATGAGAGGTTTCCTTCCCCTGCATGCTGTTTTCGGCAGCCAAAATGACCCACAGCCTCCAGCTTGTTTTGACTGCTGAAAAGGGCATGGGGGGGGAGGCAGGAACCCCCCCCATTCCTGTCCTGATCAGAATCAGGCCCACCTGTCCTTTTTACACAAGTTGCCCCAGAGACTTGCAGCTGCAGTAAAAGACTGCAAGTCTCCCTGGAGAACTTGTCAAAGAAGTAATGTCTCAATTGGCTCTTAAGAGACGGCTTTACAGACATTTCGACAGAATGGGAAAAGCGCATGGAGATTTACTCTTTCTGGCCTGCATATCACTCGATCAAATCAATGTCCAGGTACCCAATAAAATGCTTCTCCTCACATTTCTTTTGGCTGAGGAAAGTGAATGTGTGCTCGAGCAAGCATGCTTATGTGTATAAAAACAGACAAGCCCACAAAACAGTGTGCGTAGGATTGTGGCAATAAAGATAGGAAGTATTATGGGTGTAGGTGTGTGACTGCCATAAAAAAGGCAAATGCTGTGCTGGCGGTTATTAGAAAGGGGATTGGAAACAAATCAGCCAGTATCAGAATGCCCCTGTATAAATCTATGGTGCGGCCTAATTTGGAATACTGTGTACAGTTCTGGTCACCGCATCTCAAAGAAGATATTATAGCATTGGAAAAGGTGCAGAAAAGGGATGGAACACTTTCCTTATGAAGAAAGGTTAAAGAGGTTAGGGCTCTTTAGCTTGGAGAAACAATGACTGAGGGGTGACATGATCGAGGTTTACAAAGTTATGCATGGGATAGAGAAGGTAGAGAAAGAAGAACTTTTCCTCCCTCACTCACAATACAAGGCCTTGTGGGCACTCAATGAAATTAATGAGCAGTAAGCTTAGAACAGATAAAAGGAAGTACTTTTTTACCCAAAGAGTCATTAACTTGTGGAATTCACTGCTGCAGGAAGTGGTGGCGGCTACAAGCATAGACAGCTTCAAGAAGGGATTTGGATGAACATATGGAGTAGAGGTCCATCAGCGGCTATTAGCCACAAGGTATAGATGGAACACTCTGTCTGGGGCAGTGATTCCTGGTGCTTGGGGGCAGCGGTGGGAGGGCTTCTGATGTTCTGGCCCCACTGGTGGACCTTGTGATAGCACCTGGGTTTTGGCCACTTTGTGACACAGAGTGTTGGACTGGATAGGCCATTGGCCTGATCCAGCGTGGCTTCTCTTATGTTCTTATGGGTGTGCCTTAGTGTGGTCTTACTTCTAATGACTGAATGTATACTTGGGCTATGCCAAAATGCTTGGGCCTGTTCTTTTGGGTAACTTCTCATGGATCTGAGTTTCAAAAAAGAAATGAAATGCTTTTCCCCACCTATCAGTGCGGTAAACATGTCCAATTCTTCAAGCAAAAAGACCAGTGCGTGTGCATGCACACACACACGAACACAGCACACTGAATCATACCCTTGGTCCATCAAAGTCAGTATTGTCTACTGAGGTGTGGCTTTCCAGGGTCTCAGGCAGAGGTCTTTCCCATCATGCACTACCTGATTCTTAACTGGAGATGGCAGGGTTTGAACCTGGGACAGGAACCATTGCCCTCACCCAGGTTTGGAATCAGACAGGATCATGCTTAAGGACGTCTCACTGGCTCGACTCTACTGTCAATGAAATCCAGCCAATAGAAGGCAACGATTCCTACTGTTCTTCTGTTTAACTTCACAACAGTGCCGGATTTGGCTACTTGGCTACATGCAAACACGTTTTGCATTTTTGTTTAAAGAACTGAGAGGGAAAAAAAAGTGGTGCTGTGAAATGAACAGAGCCATGCAACAAGTGAGAAATTGCCAGTGCAGAGGATCCGATGGAAGCGGAAGCGAAAGACCTCTGCGTGAGACCCTGGAGAACCGCTCCCAATCAAGAGGAGACAAGACTGAGCTTGAGAAGACCAAGGAAGTTCTGATTCGGGATAAGGCGCCTTCGTGTGTTCAAGCTTTAAAAACGTCAGCTTGGTCATAGCATATGTGCATGCATAACTCATCCATTGAGTTGGAGAAGCATTTCCCTTACGGGTCACTTATTTCAAACCATCAGTCGCATTTCACCTGTGATATTGCTCCCACTCCCACTCTGGGAAGTTTCACTGGATACAAAATTTGTGGTTGAGCTTCCTCTTGTGGGTATTAAAAAGCAGTGAGAATCTTCCCGGAAGCCAGGGGTGGGGAGGCGGCTGCCCTTCTGGTTCCCCCCCACCCCAAGAAGACAACAAAGGCTGAGAAAACAACAGCACTTACAGTTCACGGTGACATTGACTCTCCGCACAACGGGAGGCGACACATCGTTGGAGGCGCTGCACTCGTAGGCTCCTGACTGCTCCCGGGTGATGCCAGTGATCTCCAGGTATTCATCTTCACTCAAGAAGCCCACCGCTGCAGAGGGCCAAAGAGAGAAAACAACAGCCGTGGAATACGTGGCACGGTGGAGGGGTCAACAGATGGTGGTGTTCTCCAGGCTGGCGTCTTTCACCTGGCATGGATGCTGATGGGATGCCCTGATTCTTAGAACTTAGAACGATTCCATCTGTCTGTCTGTCTGTCTGTCTGGGTATCTTGATGTGCAGGGAAGAAACGTGATATATAAAAATGAGGGACGAGGCAGCCGACTTTGGCAGCGTGCCATAGATAATCTAGGTGGCGGAGGACACCAAACCTGCTGGCTCCTGTGAAAACATTGCACTCTATGTGCACGAGGTTTCCTTCGCTGTCAAGGGAGGAGGAAAGCTATGTTCTGAGGCAGACAAATAGACTCAGGGTACACTCTTAAAGATCACTTAGCATACATTCATTTCCCTTCCAAGACACCCGAGCCACGGGTAGCAGCTGCATACAAACCCAAACAGCCCCGAAAGCGAGTAAAGAGCAGGGAAGTTGCATTGCTGATCCCGTAATCGGGTAGGTCTGCACTCAAAAGGTAATGCAGTTTATGCCTGTTTAATTATCAGGGTCCCTCGTGGCCATCGGCAGGGTGGGGTGGGGGTAGGGTTGCCAGCTCCAAGCTGGGAAATCGCTGGAGATTTGCAGGAGGAGCCTGGGGAGGGAAGAGGCTCAGCAAGGTATAATGCCATAGGCCCACTCTGCATCTAGCATTTGCTCCACTGTTTTAGCAAACCCACACTGGAAGAGAAAAAGATGTGGCTCAAAACCACATTCAAATACCCTGGGCCAACGTGCTGACCATAGAGGCCCAATCTGCATCTAGCATTTGCTCTGTTGTTTTACCAAACCCACGCTGGAACAGAAATTCCCCTCTACATTGCATGCCACTTTCACTTTGATTGATTGTCAGATTTTATGGCAGTGCCCAGATTAGGGCTGCCAGGTCCCCGGGGGGGGGGGGCAGAGGGTTGCCCACTCTAGACACCCCCAACCCGCCCCGGAACCCTGCCCCCAAAGTCCCGGAATCGGGCCGACGTGCCTGGTGCGATGACGTCACCTGGAGGTGACATCATTGTGCGGGGCACGCTGTTGGGGGACGCTCTAGCGTTCGGCATTGAAACTCTAAGGTACCATAGAGTTTCAAAGCTGAACGCTAGAGCATCCCTTGACAGTGTGCCCAGCGTGATGACATCACTTCTCGGTGATGTCATTGTGGTGCGCACGTGCTACATGCGCACGTGAAGTTCTCGGACACAGAGCTTCGGACCCCCGCTGGATGCCAGGTAGGGACCTAGCCACTCTTGTCCAGATTGCATGCTGCTTTCACTTCATTTGCTCTCTCGGTTTTATAGCAGCCGTCTGCATAGATTTATGGCCATTTTATGGCCATTCAGGGGTGACTGCAGTCAGTACGGGCATTGGCCTGGGGTATTTGGCCCAATCTGCATCTAGCATTTGCTCCGCTGTTTTACCAAACCAACAGTGGAACAGAAAAAGATGCGGCTCAAAACCACAATGGGTTCCAGCATGGGTTTGGTAAAACAGCGGAGCAAATGCGAGATGAAGATTGGCCCACAACAGAGTCCACCCTCCAAAGCAGCCACTCTATCCAGGGGACCTGATCTCTACAATCTGGAGATCAGCCATAATTCCAGGAGATCCCGAGGCCCCAAATGGAGGCTGGAATCTCTAATCCCCAGCCAAGGAATCCTGGGCATTCTGAATGAATCTTGGATGTTTTTATTAAGCTAATGAAGAGTTAAACATGGGTCACAGTTGGTTAAAATGGTAGCAAAGTCACATATGGCCAGGGGTCTCCATTTTTCATTCATTAATATCTTAAATAGATAAATGTGGAGGCATTCGCACAGACGACAAAGGCACCCAGGTGGGAGTTTCCGTACACCTTCCTCTGCCATTTACCCTGCATTTTCCCTCACAGCACCACCAGAAGGCTTTTGGAGTCCTTTAAAAAAATGGTAATTGCTATAGTGTTACGATGTTATAGTGCTACAGCAATTACCATTAAAAAAGCCCTCGAGAAGCCCTAAAGTGGCATGGCAGGGGAAATGGCATCCTAAAAGAGCTGATGGAAGAAAAATAGTGCCAGTGTAGAAAATATGCACCTTCTCTTCCAGATGGTGGGCTGACACACTTCGACTACATTCTTTCAGAAAAGATTGCAGTAAACCAGGTTGGAGAAAGAGTGTGCAGAGGATGGGGGGAAACCTGGTAAGGGGATGATTAAGGGGTTGGCAGCATGCAGATGCTAACCAAAACAGTGCTCTGCTCCAGGGTGGAAGAAAGCCGGAGGAAAAATGTCTGCAGGGAAGCAACCACATTCACAAAAAGTGTAAAACCACTGCAATGGAACCAAAGCATGTTTACTCAGAGCTAAGCCTCATTCAGCCCAACAGGGTTTACTCCCTAGTAAGTGAGTTTAGGATTGCAGTGATCTTTATTGACCTTAAACTTTTATGTCTTTGTTTCAATTCGGAAAGTTCAAAAGGAAGGAAGGAAGGAAGGAAGGAAGGAAGGAAGGAAGGAAGGAAGGAAGGAAGGAAGGAAGGAAGGAAGGAAGAATGGATTTCAAGGGTCATCTAGTACAACTCCCTGCACAATGCAGGAAATTCACAGCTACCCACACACACACAATCCCCCCAAAGGCTTCTGTTCTATGCCCAGAGGAAGGCATAAAACCTCCAGCATTCCCATGCCAATCTGTCCTGGGGAAAATTCCTTCCTGACCCCAAAGTAGTGATTGACATTACTCTGGGCATATAAGAGAGGGCCACTAGAGCCAAGCACTGACTCATCCCTTCCTGCCCTCCCTCTCACGATCTGCCTAAATTCACAGAATTGGGAGGGAGGGAGAAAGAACGAAAGAAAGGCCATAGCTCTTTTAATGATCCTTTCAGAGAAGTGTGATGGGGGGAAAGAAAAACACAGATGGAGCTGTCTTGTTTTTTTTTCCTTCCCCCCCTCTTAAAATCGCTTCATCTCCTCTTATCAAATCTGTTGCAGACAGGGCGTTGTAATTACTGAGCAAAGCAACTCTGAGAACAGAGTCACACTTAATATTCCTATTAATTTTAAATGGTAGTCCTTGGTACATATGTGTGGCAATTGGTGTCATATTTTAATTAGGCTTGCCCTACACCATCTGAAATTAATAATAGCTCGAATTACCAGTGTAATTTATAAATTAACATTGCTGCAGCATTAGGAAATAAATTAGCTCCGGACAGCTGTTTCTAGCATTGGATGACAACGGCGGGGGGAGGAATAAAAGGGTAAGGGCCCCCCCCCCCCAAACCCACACACCCACGGTCTCTCGGGAGACCAAAGCCTCCGACAACCCAAGGCCAAGGGTCACGCAACATCTTTACAGGGTTAGCAATTATGCTGGAGTCCCATTAAAAGTGGTGGTGAGCTCATGGCACACGGGTACATCACAGCCATGAGTATGTATCATGCAGACCAGATGCAAAGAGTGGATTAACAGAGCAACAACAGCAACAAAACCCAAAACAATTCTTAGTTCTCCCAGAAAGTTTCGGCTAATGGGTGTTGCTGCAGAATTCCCACGCATATGATCAGAGTTATGTATAAAATGCCAGCTTTGTGTTCTGCGCTAATTAAGAACATAAGAAGAACCCTGCTGAATCAAACCAATTAATCCGCAGGGGTCACAGCCAGCCTCCTTGTTAAGTGGGGATGCTGGGTTTCCAGGTGGGCCGTCAAAGATACTTTTTAAAAGCACTGTCTTACCCTCTCTGTCAGACAGAAACTTCTATGACTCTCTCCTTAGAGCCCAAATATCTGTGGCTGCATCCAACAAACACTTTTCTGGGAGTAAATCCCAAGGACTATAATGGGACTTACTTCTTAGTAGACCTGCTTAGGGTTGCTCCCTTATGTATTTTGGCCCCGGTCACACGAGAGGTTTTGGGCCGGGAGAGGGACGGATCGGGGACGCAGCAAACGGGCGCGATCCCACCGTAACATCTGGGAAGTGTTGCGCGCCCGTTCCCAATCCGGCCCTTCCGCCCAAAACCCCGCAGCAAAAATTAACCACCTACCATGGTGGTTCATCCAGGAAGGCCGCATCAAAGCCGGCCGTGGGATCGCCGGCACGTCCTTCCGACGGCGCATCCCCGGCGCCTGGCCGAACTGCACATGCTCACACATACGCAGTTCGGCAGGCTCCCCCTCCCGACGGTAGCTTCCTCCCCGGCATCTGATCGTGCCGGGGAGCAACGGCGCCGCGGCTCAGGGGATCCGTGGGATCCTGCCGCAGCATCTCTACTTTGGTGCGGCTCTGATTTGCCGCACTTTGGCCAATGTTTTTCCGGCCGTGTGGCAGGGATCTTTATGTCTCAAACTTAAGAGCAGGGTTCTTTTTTTTTTTTTTTAAGTTCTGAAACTATAATCCACTTACAATGAACACCTTCTCCAAATAAGTAACTTCCTGAAGTTACCCTCAACCTTCAATCACTCTAGTAGCTAAAAAGAGTATTTCACTGGGATTTTCTGAAGTATAAAGCCGATTCCCACCACCCCCCATCCAGTTGCAACTGACTTATGATGACCCTGTGGAGTTTTCAAGGCAAGAGACGTTCAGAGGTGGTTTGCCATTTCCTGCCTCTGAGTGGCAACCCTGAATTTCCTTGGTGGTCTCCCCTCCAAATAACAACCAGGGCTCAGGGCTTTTTTTGTAGAAAAAGCCCAGCAGGAGCTCATTAGCATAATAGGCCACACCCAACAGCAGAAACCTATTAGCATATTAGGCCACACCCCATGCCTTCCCTTGGCTTGCCCGAGCCCCCCGCAGCTGTGGGGAGCCCAGACAAGCCGGCCCTTGGACAGACCAGGGAAGGCATGGGGAGGCATTTAAATGCCTCCCTGATCCTTCCAGCCCACCCCCCTGGCCTACCCGCCTCGGAGTCACCGGGTGGGTCGCTCTCCAGGCCTTCCCTCTGTAGACACGCATGCAGAGGTTTTGGCTGTAGGGGGCATGGCCAACTCTGAAGCCAGCCGGAACTCCGTTCCTGTGCGTTCCTGCCCAAAAATAGCCCTGCCAGGGCTGACCCTGCTTAGTTTCTGAAATGTGATGAGATCAGGCTAGATATATTCGGAGCAGGAAACCAGCAAGAGAAGCAGTGGGGGCTTTGGATGACAAAAGAGTAAAGGGATTACCAGGGGTCGTTTCGTAGAAAAAGAGCTAGGGGAACTCATTAGCATAACTCATTAGCATATGCCACACCCCCTGACATCACCGGAAGTGTGTCATAAGGCCACACACCCCGCCCCCAACGGTCCCGGCCGCTGCTGGCCTTGCAGCTCCACTGCCGAGCCCCATGAGGGGCCCGGCGGTGGACCTGGAAGTGGGGCGGCCGGAAGCAGGGGGCGGGGCTTCGTCATGTGCCCCGCCCCCGTACCTTACCCGGGGGAACTGCGATCCCCCGCGATCCCCCCCGAAATGACCTCTGGGGATTACTAAAGAAAGATGGAGGGGTGGCAGAGCAGCTCAATGCCTTTTTTACCTCTGTGTTCACTGTGGAAAGTGTAGGGCACGGAGCCATACCACAGCCCCTATTCCAGGAAGGGAGCCTGAAGAACTGGGCCAAACTGAGGTGACTAGAGATGAAATTCTGGACCTACTGGGGAAATTAAAAACCGGTGAGTCTCCATGTCCTGATGGCATACACCCAAGAGTTCTTAAGGAACTCATATGTGAGATCATTACATAAGAACATAAGAGAAGCCAATGTTGGATCAGGCTAATGGCCCATCTAGTCCAACACTCTGTCACACAGTGGCCAAAAAACCTATAACTAAATTCAGCTGCGGTGCCAGAAGACTGAAGAGCAGCAAATGATCCTTTCAGGGAAGTGTGTGACACCAATTTTTAAGAAGGGATCCAGAGGGGAACCAGGAAATTACAGGCCAGTCAGCCTAACATCTATCCCAGGCAAATTACTAGAAACTGTAATCAAAGATTGAACTGAATGTGTTGTCGAAGGCTTTCATGGCCGGAGTTCATTAGCTGTTGTAGATTTTCTGGGCTGTATGGCCGTGGTCTTAGCATTGTAGGACCTGACATTTCGCCAGTAGCTGTAACTGGCATCCTCAGAGGTATAACACAGAAAGATGGAGTACTCTCTGTGTCAAGGCGAGAAGAAAAAAAATGGTAGGCAGGTAATTTATATCTACTCAGGAAGGTGGGGTAGGGCTGAGTCATTATCTTGTAGGAGTTCCCCAGGCTGTGGACATGCTAATGGAGGAGCTTTCCTGAGGAGGTTCTTTTGTGTATGGATTTTCTTCTCACCTTGGCACAGAGAGTACTCCATCTTTCTGTGTTATACCTCTGAGGATGCCAGTCACAGCTACTGGCAAAACGTCAGGTCCTACAATGCTAAGACCACGACCATAAAACCCGGAAAATCTACAACAGCTAAAGATAGAATTGTTAGGCACATAGAGGGACAAAGCTTGTTGAGGGAAAATGAGCATAGCTTCTGCAAAGGGAAGTCCTGCCTCAGTAACTTTCTTTGAGAAAGTGCACAAGCACGTAGACAATGGTGACCAGGTAGACATTATGTACCTCAACTTTCAAAAGGCTTTAACAAGGTACCTCACCAAAGACCCCTGAGTAAACGTAGCAGTCATGGGATAAGAGGATGGGTTCTCTTCTGGATCAAAAGCTGGTCAAATGACAGGAAGCAAAGAGTAGGAATCAATGGACCGTTCTCACACTGGAGGGAAGTAAGCAGTGGGGTCCCACAAGGATCGGTATTGGGGCCAGTACTATTTAATTTATTCATCAGTGATCTGGAACTGGGAGTGAGTAGTGTAGTGGCCAAGTCTGCAGATGACACCAAATTATTCAGGATGGTGAAAACCAAGGCTGACTATGAAGAGCTCCAAGAGGACCTCTACAAAATAAGTGAGAAGGCAACAACGTGGCAAATGAAGTTCAATGAACTTGCTGAACCTCCCCACTGAGTGGCACTGAGCCTCTGAATCCCAGAGCCAGGAATCAACATCGGGGGGGAGTCCTCGGCCTCTGTGCCCTTTTGTGGGCTCTCCAGAGGAACTGGTTGGCCACTGTGTGAGACAGGATGCTGGACCAGATGGACCATTGGTCTGATCCAGCAGGGCTCCTCTTATGTTCTTAGCCTGGGCCATCTAGGTCAGGTCACCAAATAACTAGGGATGTGCAAATATCTCCTTTTTATGTCTTAGTATTTCCACTCATCATCATTTTGAGTTGCTTTGTTCCATTCATCTTCATCATCAATGTTTCCAAATGTTTGTTTATTTAAAGCCATTTTAATACACATTGTCATGGCGGCTGAACCCGAGCACTTGGCCCCAGCAGAAGATCTAAGTACTGCTGGGGATGAGCATTTGGCCAAAGTACTGCTGGGGATGAGCTCCCGGCTCCTGAAAACCCTGCACCTGACAGGACTGAAGCCACAGAAACTGCTCCAGCAACAGCTGAAGCAGAATCACGCCGGAGCAACACGCCCCCTGAGTCGCCCCCACCAGTATCCCGTTTGCGGGAACAATGCCGACGGGACATGGCATCCCAGCGGCGGGATGCGCGCATGCGCAGTAGGCGTTCTTTTAGTCCTGAGTACTAGCGGGAGCCGGAACACAATCAGGGCTTGCTAATTGCCGACAGCCTTACGGGCTATTTAGCTCTCGCACTCACGCCGACTTGTTGTGCTAGCAACTACTCATTCTGGACGAAGCTTTGCACCTCTCCACCCGTGTTCCTGTTCCTGCTCCTCATCTTGACTTCTCGGCTCCTGACCTCGGCTCGTACGACTACGCTCCTGACCTGTACCTTGAACCTCTGACTTCCTGGCTTCTGACTTCTTTGGACTCTGGCTTTGACGACTACTCTAACGGTTGGTGATTTGGACTTGGTCTCTCGGTGTTTATGCTTGCCTGGTTTTGACTTTGGACTGCCTTTGGACTATCTTGCTCTTGCCTGACCTGGTACCGCATTCGTGACACACATGAAGCGGCTTTATACTGAATCCTTGGTCCATCAAAGTCAGTATTGTCTATTCAGATGACAACAGCTGTCCATGGCCTCAGGGTGAGGTCTTTCACATCACCTACTGCCTGGCCCTTTTAACTGGAGATGCCGGGGGTTGAACCAGGAACCTTCTGCATGCCAAGCAGAGGCTCTTTCACTGAGTCACAGACCCTCCCCTTAATGTCGTTTCATTGTCATTCATGCAAAAATAGGTGCTAATTTTAATGGTAATATTTCATATTTTGTTAGCAGGGTCCGAAAACAAGATGAATAGTCTTGTTCCTGAGCGAGGAAAACCCACAACAGAAATGGGAACTTTCAATCTGGAAACTGGTATCTGAAGAACAGGTATCTGAAGAAGTGAGCAATGACTCACAAAAGCTCCTACCCTGCCACAAATTATGTTAGTCTTTAAGGTTGCTACTGGACTCTTGCTCTTTTCTACTGCTAGAGACAGAGACTCACTAGCCGCTGCTCCGTTCTCGCTCTTTAAAAAAAACAGGATCAAGAAGAGGCAGGGGAAATCGAGTGAAGCTGCGGGGCAAAATGCGGCCGCGCAGCAAGTAGTGGGAAATTGACACATAGAATCGGGGTGGGGAGGAAGAGCGAGAACGGAGCAGCGGCTAGTGGGAAATCAGTCAGACTAACACAGCTACCCATCTTGACCAATCTGAAAACAGAATGGCTGTGAAATTTGGTAACATCCCCTCAAATAACAGAACTTACAGCCAACAAATGAGGCAACGCGGCCGACAAATGGGTCATGCTTGCTTTGTTTTGTAATCCACAGCAATCATCCCCAGGCCTGGCACCCACCAAACTGTTTCCTGGCAGCCACTTGGCTCTTGGATCCTCAGACGCGATGCCCTTTCCTGGGTTGCCATCTCCCTAATCTCAGAAGGTAGGGGCACAGGAAGCAGGACCTCCCACCAGCCCCGTAGCTAGGGATTTTTTGGGGAGGGGGCCTTGGGGGGGCAGTAGCCAATTAAAACAAAGTTAATTAAATTAACTTTGATTTAATTGGTGGGACTCCTTAGAACTCCTAAGGCAGCCCTGTACCCCCCAGGCTCCAGGGCAAGGGGTGGTAATGCCCAGCGGCCGTAGTTTCCCTCCATCCCCACTCAGCAAGGGCAGGCCTTCCCTGCAGAGTGTCTGGCTCCCCCTAAGGAGCCCCAGTTCCTCTTCCCATGGCACGGCACAAGGGGCAGCCTGGTGTCCATGGCTTGGGGGATCCATGGCTCAGGGAGGGGCCCATAAAAACCACTAGGGGGCCAGGCCCCGTGGGCCCCATGGTAGCTACGGGCCTGCCTCCCACTGTGATCGGGGAGAAGTCAGGTAGGTTTGTAAGGAAGACGGTGGTCTTTCATACTAGGAGCCAGCAAGTTTTGAGAAGACGGACAAAACTTTTCAAGAACGGAGGGGCCTTGCATATCTCTACACTGCTACAAAGTTTTGCCCAGAAGAACGTTTTACGCTTCCTACTGAGAAGAAATATCTGATGACCTAAAAAAATGAGCAGGAAAGAAGTTCAAGCTTGGAAGCTTCTCGGGGGGACTCCCACCTGTCCCTAATTCCTACGATTCCACTAACAGGTATATTTCTTCTCAAATTCTGGAAGAATAGCTATGCCAGTCTGTTGTCGCAAAAAGAGCAACAGAGAATCCTGTTGCACTTCAATGGCTAACAAATTAATCGTGCCAAGAGCTTCTACAGCCAACCGTGTCCTACATCTTTACTTCATTCTGCTTTGCAAATTTATTTATTCACTCTCTCTCTCTCTATCTCTCTCCCCCCCACACACACATTCGCAGCCTCAGAGAGGGGCTCTCAGCAGAGCCTCCCTAGCCCAGACGCTTGAAAGGGGCTGAACTGAACCACTTGATGTAATCGGCATCTTCACAGCATCCTGATGAATTGTTAACATCCAGATGCCTCCAAGGTCCAGGGCTGGAATTCCCTTCGGAATATCTCGCTGTGGGGAAAAATGCTGAGCTCATCAGTTCCTCGCATAACTGAAGGGCGAAATGCAAAGGCGGTACCCCTAAATCAATATCCTTTGGAGGGGGGGGACATATAAAACCGTCGTTTTACATTCCACAAGCTGCCCGGAATAGACTGAAACAGAAAAATGGGGGAAAGAATCCCTTTATGGCTGACCTAGAATCGGCTTCTCAGTAGTGCGGTTGTGCTCTGCTGATAAAGTGAGCAGGCAAGTCGATGGTCTGGAGGCCGTCCATGCAGAAATCCCACTTCAGTTTATGAAAAAAAAGGCAGCAATAACTCACTTGTCTCCTCATTACGAAGGCTCCCCCGCCCCCATTCTCCAAGTGGATATAGACCATTCAGCCAGTCTGTCCCTCTCCGGCTTAGTATACCAGAAACTTTAACTGTCGGGGAGACCCCAGCCCTCATTTTGAAGTTTGCGGCTTGTTCCTGTGGTCTGAGGGAGAGGCTCTGGGTTTCATTAGCATACCACAGTCTACATTATAAAAAAGAACTGTGAGAGTCGTGTGTGTGTGTGTATTTGTGGTATGGAAAGCTCCGCAATGAAAGCTTCCCGTCTCTCTCTGTTCCAGGAGAGTTCAGCTGATTGACACAAACGGATGAAGATTCCAGCTGGGAGAACGAAAGGTACACGGTCAAGGTCACTGGAGAGGGATTCACTACCTTGTAATTCCTTTCATCGCTCTGCTGTTGCGGGCCTGAAGTGTGTCGAAGGTAGGATCTGTTCAATACATGCTTATTAAAGGGGGAAGGAGAGATTCTAGTTTCTAAACCACGGAAGAGCCCAGTGGAGACCAACAAGGTCTTAGGGACCAACAAGATCTTCAGGACAGAAACTTGTTGGGTCTCTAAGGTGCTGGACTAAGGTGGCACTGCAGACCGACATGGCTACCCCCCTGAAACCAAACCAGAAAGGTTACCGTGAGCGAGGGTTGCCATCCTCCAGGTGGATCCTGGAGGTCTCCCAGAATTACACTCGATCTCCAGATGACAGAGATCAGTTCATCTGGAGAAAATGGCTGCTTTAGAAGGTGGACTCTATGACATTGAACCCTGCTGAGGTCCCTCCCCTCCCCAAACCCTGCCCTCCCCAAGGCTCCACCTCCAAATCTCCAGCTATTTCCCCACCCAGTTCGCAACAGGGCTATTTTTGGGCAGGAACGCACAGGAACGGAGTTCCGGCTGGCTCCCGAGTTGGCCACGCCCAGCAGGAACTCATTAGCATAACAGGCCACACCCAACTGCAGAAACTCATTAGGATTGGCTCCATTAGGGGTGTGTGGCCTAGCATGCAAAGGAGTTCCTGCTACAAGAAAAGCCCTGGGTTTTGACAGCAAACAAGGTAAACAGAATAAGAAGCAAAAGGTGGGTGTGGCTGGGTGAGCACACTTTTGGTAACATGGGGGTGCGGCCTAATATGCCAATGAGTTGCACTGTCAGAGGTGTGGCCTAATATGCTAATGAGTTCCTGCTGTTGGGTGTGGCCTATTATGCTAATAAGTTCCTGCTGGGCTTTTTCTACAAAAAGAGCCCTGGCCGCAACCCTACTGTAAGCATACAACTAGTCAGGGTCTTGAGGAAAAACAGGATCTTCCCCTCACATTGTTGTTATTGCCATTTTTAAATAACCCATTGAAACGAAAGTCATATTTTGATGGACAGAAGAACAGTAAATAAAATCTGAAGCCATAAAGGCTTCTAAAAACCCCAAACCAGCTGAGACCGTTTACATGTGCTGGGTACGAAATAAAAAGAGGACTTCGGCTCTGAGAGGAACGTTTATTGGTCAGCTCTCAGCCTCTGGAATACATTATTATCTTTTCCCTGGCACCTCTTTGCCCCTATAAAATGAGATTTAATAGAATCATAGCTGCAGCCTCCCCTGCTGGATACTACTAGCCA
The DNA here is from genome assembly GCF_001447785.1 of Gekko japonicus. NCBI lineage: Eukaryota > Metazoa > Chordata > Lepidosauria > Squamata > Gekkonidae > Gekko > Gekko japonicus. Next base: position 793,953 of record NW_015166444.1, on the reverse strand, counting down.
TTTTATCTGTCCACGGAGGAAGGCGCAGATTGAGAGTAATTGCTGAAATGCCAGGGCGTTGCAGCCTGTGCATTTTTTGCCTATTTATAGTGGGAAGCCTCCTTGAGGCTCAGAGACAAATCTTAGGCATTAGCGACCGCCAGGAACAGAGGAAACAAATAGACTGGACCCAGGGAACAGAACAGGGGTTAAGTAAATACAATCTGTACACACAGCCCTGGCTCCGGGAAAAAGCAACAGGGCACTCCTGAGGTGGTGGCTGAAGAGATCTCCCAGGGCGGGCAAGAGCAAAGAAGATATATTTTATTTACCAACGAGGCAAGGTGGACAGGTTGAAAAGGTGGTGAAAGCGCTGCTCAGGTCTACCCTGGAATTTTGTACCTGGAGGAGGAGGAGGAGGAGGAGATTGGTTCTTATACTCTGCCCTTCACTACCCGAAGGAGTCTCAGAGCGGCTTACACTCTCCTTTCCCTTCTCCTTCTCACAACAGACACTCTGTGAGCAATGCTCCCTCTCAGCTGTGGAGTCTTGTGAGCAAAAATTCTACTTTGTGAGCTGCTGGCATTAAAGTCGTGAGCAAGCAATTTGGCCGCTGCATAAATTAGTTGGCTCTGGAGCCCTCCTTCCTGAGCTAAGACAAAAATGTGTGAGCTGGAGGCTAAAAAAACTGGGAGCTAGCTCACACCAACTCAGCTTAGAGGGAACACTGCCTGTGAGGTAGGCGGGGCTGAGAGAGCTCTTTCAAGGACTGTTCTTGCCTGAGGCAGGATGTGCCTTAGGGTTGCCAGCTCTGTGTTGGGAAGTACCTGGAGATTTTGGGAATGGAGGATGGGGAAGTGTGGTTTGGGAGGGACCTCAGGAGGATACAGCACAGGGCTGCCAACCTACAGGTGGTGGCGGAAGACCTACTGGGGTTACAACTGATCTCCAACGGACAGAGATCAGGGCACCTGGAGAAAATGGCCACTTTGTAAGGCACACTGTATGGCAGGGGTGTCCAACATAAGGCCCGAGGTCTGGAACCAGCCTGTGCAGGGCTCTTATTCAGCCTGCGAGCGACTGATGCAAGGGAGGGAGTGCTGGGGGAGTGGGTAACATACCAGAAGTATGGGTAAAACAGGTAAAATACCAGAAGTGTTAAAACAGCACAGTCAGCAAGCAAAGGGATGGAGAAAGATTTGACTCTGGTGTGATGTGGTCCATGGGGTCATGAAGTGTCGGACTCGACTGTGCGACTGAACAACAACAACAACAAAACCTGGATCACACCAGTGGTCCATCTATTCCGCATCCTGTATCTCACAGCAGCCAACATGCTGCCCTTACAAAGCCCTTGATGGTGCTTCCTAGCCCTGGTATGTATAGGAATACTTCCTCTTTAGTCCTCATGGCTAGTAGTCCTTTAGTCCCCATGGTCTTTAGTCCTCACTTTACTCCTCATGGCTAATAGTCAGTAATGGACCTATCCTCCATGAAATGCCCTGCAATTATTTTCTTAAAAGCATTTTGCTTTCTAAAAGCCCCCCAAGAGTGAGTTTTACATATCCTGAAGAGCAAGTACGGGGCCAGTGCAGAAAAGGCTCTGATCATGGTACCTGCCAAATGGACTTCAGAGTGAGGTCTTTTCCCAAAGACTTTCAAAGAGTTCATGAGGCCCTGTCTGATATACCTGGGTCCTGGATTCCCACTCTCTTGACCTTCCACAAACTATGCAAAACTGGATTATTCAAGAGGGCTTTCCTATGCAGGCAATAGGGTTGTACTGTACTAAATGATTCACAAAATTGTTAGGAATTGTGGCCTATACTACTGTGTATAACTTGCCAAAACTAGGACCCTGCTATGTAATTTTGGCATCATTTAACATGTCATGTTAACATTTAAGCTTTGCTTCAGTTGTGTTTTTAGGCTTCTGGTTGGTTCTACAACCCTAATCCTACTGCATTGTTTATTTCAATGTCCTATCTGGTCGACTGTATTGACACATCTGTGTAATCCACCTTGAGTCCAAGTGAAAAAGATGGACTAGCAAGCAAGTCAGTAAGCAAGCAAGCAAGAAAGAAAGAACCTTAATCAACACCAAATCTGGCCTGGAGACTAACCAGCAGTCCTGTGAAGTTCTCTCAGCATCAATGTGACATGATGCACGTAGTAATAGCATTCATATGTGACAGTAGCAAATGCTAAGAACATAAGAGACGCCAATGTTGGATCAGGCCAAAGGCCCATCCAGTCCAACTCTCTGTGTCACACAGTGGCCAGAAATGCCAGTGGTAGTGGTCCACAGACCAGTCTAAGCCAAGGCAGCACCTTAGCAGACTTTCCAGCCTCCCAGCTCTTACCAGTTCTTTGCTGTTCTGCCCCTCTATAGTAACCACACTGCACAGTCCAGTGGTACACTATATACAAGGGTTTATTCACAGAATTTACAGTCAAAATGCTTCGCCAGACGCTTGTTACCTCCGAAGAGAACGTACATGGCTTCTGTACAGACTTATATACATAGCAGCACCAATCAGCAACAAGCTGAGTCATGGTGCCCATTTATACTCACTCTCTGTTTTCTATTAATTAGCCAGTTTTTGATCCATAAAAGGACTTGTCCTTTTATCCCATGATTTTCGAGCTTACTTAGGAGTCTTTGATGCGGAACTTTATCAAAAGCTTTCTGGAAGTCAAGGTAAACAATATCTATTGGATCCCCCTTGTCCACATGTTTGTTCACCCCCTCAAAGAACATTAACAGGTTAGTGAGACAAGATCTTCCCTTACAGAACCCATGCTGAGTCTGCCTCAATAGGTTTTGTTCATCTATGTGCCTACTAATTTTTTCCTTAATAATGGTTTCCACCAATTTACCCGGTATCGACGTCAGACTGATTGGCCTGTAATTTCCCGGACCTCCTCTGGAACCCTTTTTAAAGATGGGAGTGACATTAGCTACCTTCCAGTCCTCAGGAATGGAGGCAGATTTTAAGGGGAAAGCCGAAATGCTGTACCACTTAAAACCCTATCGCTGTTAAATTGATGAGAAATGGTTATGCAAACCCTAAGGGTGGCTAGTACATTTCAGCCTGGAAAAAAGAAATTCCTATTAGTCTTCAACCTTCCATTAACAATTTGCCAGGGTGGGTGAGCCACAGTAATTGCCAACAGCCTAATGAAAATCTGTAGACTGTGGATCACAGACTTCACAATTTCAAAGTATTCTCTAGAACTAGGGACAAGAGGCCTTTTCTTTCCACTGCCGTTCCTTTATTGTTCTGATATTTTGTTCTGTCCTGTGTTCCAGATTCCATCTTAACTTGGAGACTTTCTAAAATTAATTCTGGGACCGGAGGTTTTTGCAACTTGCACTAACTTTTCATTGATTTGCATCCGCCTCACAGGTGACTGTTACTTGTGTGTGCATTGATCATTCTGACGCAATTTGATCTGACATGTGATAGCATCAAATTTTCGTGTGCAGTGTTTTACTGAGGGTAAAACACTGCACAAAAAGAACTCTGATACAGCTGATTGTAAAGCTGTGTTCTGTCAGTACGCACATTTTAATGTGACGGGGGCGGGCAGACAGAGATGCACAGAAGGATCTGAAAGTGGTGCTAAACTAGATGGGCACGATGCTCTGTCATTTAAAAGGGGGAGGGAAGAGCATGGAGTATTCCAGTACTACCGATTCCACTTTGGACAGAAGTCCAAGTAATCTAGAACTCCAAAACCTGGGGAGAAATTTGGCTGGCGTAAAGATGCTTGTGTTGATGTTCAATGTGTGGAAATACAAAGACTGCCTGAAAGACAATGTTAAATACTTGGGAGTCGTTAAGGAAGGTTGCAACCAGTGTTCTCTCTAAGCTGAGTTAGTGTGAGCTAGCTCACAATTTTTTACCCTCCGGCTCACACATTTTTGTCTCCACTCAGGAAGGAGGGCTCCAGAGCAAACTAATTTATGCAGCAGCCAAATCGCTGGCTCACAACTTTAATGCCAGTAGCTCACAAGGTAGAATTCTTGCTCACAAGACTCCACAGCTTAGAGGGAACATCGGTTGCAGCCTCCGCTCCTCCCACTCCATTCCTGCAATATTCCTCTTCAGCACTTTCTCCTGAGCTGATCTGCATAATCTGAAGGACTGCCTAGTCTTTTATGAATCAGCCTGACGACTACGCTCACCTTTGGTGGCCCTGTTTTGGATGCCCCCACCTTCTTCAGTTAGGCAGGTGGCATCCCAGGAGATGGCCTTCTTGGTTGCAGCACCAAAGCATTGGAACTCTCTCCCCAGGGAGATTCATCTACCCCCCCCCCTCTGTTGCTGTCTTCTGCCCACACAGGTGAAGACTTTGGTGTAGTGGTTAGGAGCGCAGACTCTAATCTAGGTGAACCGGGTTTGATTCCCCACTCCTCCACATGCAGCTGCTGGTGTGACCTTGAGTAAGTCACAAGTTCTTTCAGAGCTGTTCTCTCACGAGCAGTTCTCTCAAGAGCTTTCTCAGCCCCACCTACCTCACAGGGTGTGTCTTGTGGGAAGGGGAAGGGAAAGGGGTTTGTAAGCCACTCTGAGACTCCTTCGGGTAGCAGAGGGTGGGGCATAAATCCAATCTCTTCTTCTTCTTTATTTGGCTTTCCCTCAGTGATCCTTCCTTCCTGACCAATGTTTTAATCACTATTTTATGTCTTCGTACATATTTTAACTCCGTTTTTCACTCGTTTTTAAAATGCGTGTTGGGGGGGGGGAGTTGATCTTAATGGTTTTAAAATGACAGTTTTATCACATATGTTTTAAATTGCTAGCCGCCTTGGTAGCCCTTGTGGGGGCAGAAAGGCGAGGCAATAGTTTTGTAAATAAGTAATAACGTGGGTCAGTCAGCGATCTGGTGGGGAGACAGGGTTGCTGTCTCCAGATGGGGAAATTCCTGGGGGTCTGGGGCGTGGAGCCTGAGGAGGGCGGGGTTAGGGGCGGGACCTCAGTGGGGTACAATGCCATAGAGTCCACCTTCCAAAGCATCCCTTTTCTCCAGGGCAACTGACCTCTGTCTCCTGGAGGTCAGGGATCTCCAGCCACCACCGAGAAGTTGAAATCCAAAAAAAATCCATGACAAGAGTATCGAAGAGTCAATAAAGATATGTTTGCAAAATCATTTACTGCAGTAATTCTGTAGAAAATCATCTTCTATTAACTCTCACACACAGAAGCCAAAAATGAGAGATCACGGAAGGGAGTGGAAATCCAAAAACGACATCCGTGACAAAAATAACGAGAGTCAGTAAAGAAGTTGGCAATCCAGTGGGGGAGATGGGGTGTAGGGCACCCTGTCTGAGACCTCAACCGGTGGTTATGTGTGAACACGGCAACACTGCCCCATCTCCTTCCTGCCCCGCTTGTCAGCTGGGTAGAATGTGCCTATGATGTTTTGTGTATGGGTGGAGACCAGGGGTCGTTTCATAGAAAAAGAGCTAGGGGAACTCATTAGCATACCTCATTAGCATATGCCACACCCCCTGACATCACCGGAAGTGTGTCATAAGGCCACACACCCCGCCCCCAACGGTCCTGGCGAGAGGCAGGGAGGAAGCAACTTACCCTCCCTCTTCTCCTGCCTCCTCCTGGCTGAATGAGGGCCGGAAGCGGGGCGGCCGGAAGCAGGGGGCGGGGCTTCGTCATGTGCCCCGCCCCCGTACCTCACCTGGGGGAACTGCGATCCCCCGCGATCCCCCCCAAAATGACCTCTGGCGGAGACAAAGGCAGCCATCCTTTCCCCTTTCCCAAGGACAGCTCTCTTACCACCACAGGCAATGCATCCTGTTAGAGCCTTTAATAGCTGTTCTTTGCCAGACACTCCTGAGAGCTTCCCTGCTGTCACGATCAGGCCTGGTTCAATTGCTTCTTCTTGGAGCAGCTTTTGTGAACTTTTAAAAGGATACCTCTATAAGGGCACAATTAGGGGTTGAAATACGGCAGGAATTAATATTAAGATCACTCATTCCTCAGGGCTGCGGAAGTCGGCACAGCCAGCTCAGGTTATTATTACTATTAATAATAACAGTAATATAACACAGGCTGGAAAATTGAACAGGCAAGAGTCAGTTTTCATCAAATACACATTCCCCATTCATGGGCTAATTACACAAAAGAGCTATTGATTCACCTAAGTAAATGAAATTCCACCTCTTCTCTCCTGCCAGCTGATTTGGGGTGTCTGTGTATGTGTGTGTGTGTGTGTCTGTGTAATCTGCACTGATTCACACTGCCAGGGGGGGAAAAAAAGCTATAGCAAGTTTACTGTCACACCAGGATGATTTTGAACAGACATCCGCTCTTTGCTGGATTATACCGGTTGGGATTCTAGGTAGAAGAATACTCCATCCCTCCCCTGCAAAAATTGAGATGTTGCCAAAATAATTACCTGGTTTAGAAATATGAATATGTCCCCCATGTAACATTTAGCTGTATTATGAATTGAGTATCCGTTCCCTGAGAAGATTGTCTCTGGCTTGGAACATCACATTAGGCTTGGCAAATGCAACAGGCTGCTTGGTAGGTATTTGCACACACAGTCAAAAATGTTCTTTAGTGTTCGCTTCTTATTATTTAATGTGGGCAGGGGTCATTTCCTGCAGGAGCACACAGGAGCAGGGCTCTGGCAGTAAAGAGCCCAGGGGGCGGGCACATGCAACAAGCCCCACCCCCTGCTCCCAGCAGCCCTCAGTCAAAGCAAGAAGCAGCCAGGTAAGTTGCAGAGCTCCCCCGCCCCAGATCCAAAACAGTCCAGTTTTAAGACCAAGTTTCATTCAGGTACAAGCTCTCCCTCCTCTGTGAGGATAGATCTGCACATTTCCCCCCCCCAATAGCTAGCAATCCAAAACAGTCCAGTGGAGCCTGAGTGGTGGGTGTTGCCTTCTGACACACTTCCGGTGATGTCAGGGGGTGTGGCATAGGCAAATAAGTTATGCTAATGAGCTCCTGCACCGCTTTTTCTAC
>NW_015166444.1:783204-786610 GCF_001447785.1 Gekko japonicus | reverse complement strand
GGGAATTGGGCCCCGGGGGGAACCCCGCCCCGGCGTGCGCGTCACAGGGCAGTGACGTCATGACGCCGGGCACACTGGGGGCGGGGCCACGGCCATACAAGGGAAAACTCTATGGTTTTCCCTTGTATGGTCATGCCCCCCCCAGCGTGCCCGGCGTCATGACGTCCTTGCCCTGTGACGCGAATGTGGCGCTCGCGCGCACGCGCACACACTGGGATCCCCCAGTAGTCCCCTGCCGGCGAGGTAAGTCACAGTTGGCAACCCTATTAACGAGCCACAACAGAATTTTAAAAGACAGGTAACTTACTGTGAAAGCTCGGAACTGCTCAGCCAAGTCTGAATCAAGCTAAGAGGTGCTCACCCATCCTTAATTAATCTCCCTGCATGTACAAAACTAGCTTTTCAGGGAAACAGATCTAGCCCAGCCAGAGAGCAGTCACAAAATGGAAGGCCTGATGGGAAAAACAGGAAAGAGACGTTGCAACCACCTCGCTTCTTGCTTTATTGGTGCATTTAAAGGCAAAGTCTTGTTCGCTGAGCCGTAGCCTGGCAACCCCATTCAAAGGGACGTGAGAACCCTCCCCTAGAAACTCTTTGGATGTTTTACAGGAGCGGTTTGCCAAAGGAGATGACTCACCTATCTAGCAGCTGCCTGATGAAATGCTACAGATTCCGTCTCACAGACTTCAACATCACAAAAATAAGTACTGGAATATACGTTGTAGAGAATGCTCATGTAGATGTTAATTGGTGTTGCAACAAAGGCTTATAAGGGTTTGGTAGCTCCACGTTTTTTGAACTGTGGCTTCCTCCACCTGCCTTTGCATGAATTTGAAGTTACTAACTAAACATCACTTTGATTTACAACATACAGGAGTTCATGCAACAAGTTTGTTCCACTTACATCAATGCCAAGAAGTTGCTAGTGGTGCAGAGTCATTATTTTGGTGTAGTTAACTGTGAAGAGGAAGGATTTTGGTGTTGGATCTTTGAAGTCTGCATAGGGTTCTGGGGGCCCAGTGAACATGAACCCACCAAGAGAGCAGAGGACACCGTCCTAACCAATGTGACCACACCCAAGCCATCCCTGAATTTTAAGCATCCCAACCCCAAAGTAATCCTAGTGTTCCTTTCACTGAAACCTGAAATGACTCCTTACCACAAGAGTTGTATGCTCTCATCCTAGTGGTACCAACCTCAAGACTGGGCCTGGATTTCTCCTGGAATTACAACTGATCTCCAGACTACAGTGATCAGTTCTCTTGGAGGAAATGGCAGCTTTGGAGGGATACACTATAGTATATCATAGAGTCTATAGTATATCATAGAGTCCTATAATATATCATAGAGTCCTATAATGACATCACATCCTTGCTGACCTACCTCCCCTCCTCAGGGATTAGTTCTCCTGGAGGAAATTGCAGTTTTAGAGGCATACCATAGACTCCAGGAGAAATAGAAGTTCTAGAGCAGTGGTGGCGAACCTATGGCACGGGTGCCAGAGGTGGCACTCAGAGCCCTCTCTGTGGGCACGCGTGCCATCGCCCCAGCCAGGCCCAGACCATCATTAAAGTGTCAAATTCTCTGCCAAATAATTTTAAGTATATGAAAGCATTTGGGATTGCTTTCCTTACTTTGTTTGGATCATCTTAAGTTAATGTATGAGTTGTTTTTTCTAAAGTAAAACCTCAGTATTCAAGTTAAATAGCTGTGTTGGCACTTTGCGATAAATAAGTGGGATTTGGGTCGCAGTTTGGGCACTCGGTCTCTAAAAGGTTCGCCATCACTGCCCTAGAGTATTACATCCTTCCTGACCTCCACCCCCTCTCCAAACTCCAGTCTCCCCAGGTATATTCTCCAAATTGCCAGCAATTTCCCAAGCTACAGTTGGCAACATTGTCTTACCCAGGACATAGGGTTGCCAGCATCCAGGTGGTGGCTGGAGATCTCCTGCTATTACCACTGTTCCCTCCAAGCCGAGTTAGTGTGAGCTAGCTCAGAGTTTTTTAGCCTCTGGCTCACACACTTTTGTCTCGGCTCAGGAAGGATGGCTCCAGAACAAACTAATTTATGCAGTAGCCAGATCGCTCGCTCACAACTTTAATGCCAGTAGCTCATAAAGTAGAATTTTTGCTCACAGGACTTCACAGCTTAGAGGGAGTGTTGATTACAACTGATCTCCAGGTGACAGAGATCAGTTCCCCTGGAGGAAATGGCTAGTTCAGAAGGTGGACTCTAAGGCATAATAGCTCATTCAAGTCCATCCCTTCCCCAAATCCTGCCCTCCTCAGGCTACACCTCCAAAATCTCCAGGTATTGCCCAGCCCAGACCTGGCTACCCTATCAGGTACTCTTGTTCAACATCTCTCCCCTGCCACCCCAACTGATTGCTAGGGGGGAGGTGGGAAAGCATGGGACCTCGCAAGTTCCACGTTGTTAGATGTTGATGTGGGAGGGCGAGACGCCAATCTGCTGCTCAGCCGCGTGTTTAGAATCGCATCAAGTTTGACTCTGAATTATGCCAAGCAAAGTACCCTAAAGGAGCCCACACATAGCGGCTTCGGGGTGGGGGGTTAACAAAACCAATACAAATTAGTATTCCAGAAAAGCGTGTGTTATGTGTGAAGGAAAGAGAGAAAGCCGAAGAAGCAAGATGTTAACACCCCTGCTAATCACGTCAGCTGGCGACGAAACCGGCATCTCCTGCTTTTGGGAATAATGAACCCCGTTCCGTGATAGCACCTTAATCAAGTCTCCCCAAAGGGAATCTAGTTCTCTCACGCAAACAGTCTCTCTGAAGGCCGTGCTGGGAAAACCACCTTGTTTCTCCGCGGGGGATTCATTTTGCAAATCACTCAGACCCTTCCTAATTAAATGCCGCTTCTCAAACCCAAAAAGAAGAGAGAAAGAAACACCAAAGCACTCGTTAGCTGGGGAAACAGTGTGAGCTGATTGAGGGGGCTCGCTCAGCGGTGCTTATTCGCCATCTTCCTAGACCACCTACAGCACACAGAATTTTGAGCGCCTCCCATGCCGAACCCACACTGAGGTTTCAGTACAGAAAAGAAATCCCCAGAATACCAGAACTCCGGGGCACCCAATGAAGGTGGGCAACAGATTCAGGACTGACAAAAGAGGAAAATATTTCTCTACTCAACGAGTGATTAGATTATTTGATTCGCTGGCCGTGGGAGTAGTGATGTCCACGAGCATAGGCTACTTCAGGGGTCGTTTCGTAGGAAAAGAGCTAGGGGAACTCATTAGCATAACTCATTAGCATATGCCACACACCCCGACGTCACTGGAAGTGTGTCATAAGGGCACACACCCCGCCCCCAACGGTCCCGGCTGCCACCGCCGGCCTTGCAGCTCCACTGCCGAGCCCCATGAGGGGCCCGGCGGAGGA